>NC_084813.1:8451413-8751885 GCF_963583255.1 Pyrus communis | reverse complement strand
AGATGACAAATTAAGGTCAAGCCACCTATTTCAAATTCAAAATCATTAAGATACAGTCTGGACACAAACAAGTTTGAATTTGACAGTTCGCATAAAGGAATTGAAACTGCTATCCATACTACATACACAGGAATAAAAAAATAAAAATCAGATTGCAAAGATATTTATTAGAATCTTTATGTAAAGTGCTTTCGTAAATCCAATGTATTTCTGAAACCAATAAATAAAATCCAATTTATTTCCTAAACAATTACAATTACCCAATTCAGATACTCCAAAATCCCAATTCGATTCGAATTGCATCCATCTATTTCAGGTTGATCATTGGTTGAGTAATTCAATGATTAAAATACCAAAAAGATAAACAAATTAATAACCAAGATCAGAAATAATCAGGTCAACAAATAGTCTCACTCAGATAATAATCCTTTTGTAAAACAAAATAAATATATTTGGATAATCGATTTTTTCAAATCAATTTATTCCCTAAATGCTCCAATCACCCAATTCAAATACTCCAAAAACGAATTCGAGTCGAATCCAATCCATCCATTTCAGGATGATCATTGGTTGAATCTAAACAATCAGTAATTCCATATTAAAAATACCAAAATAGTTAACAAAATTATATCCAAGATCAGGCCTTAATCAGCTAAAAAATCAATAATTTAAAATTAAAAAAATATATAACTAGCCTCATTTGCAGCAGGAAATTCAGCACTTGAACAACAAAAACAACACTGCGACTTCAGATTCATAAAAATCAACAAATATATATATGTGTATAATTATATAGTGTAAAGGCAAACCCTAACCTTAAGAAGGCGAAGATATACCGAAATTTCTGAGATTGTATCCACATCGATGGTGAGACAAAATAAATGAGTGTGAGAGACCCCGCTTCGTTATCTCTCTCCCTCTGTCGTTGTCTAGTATCTTCCTTTAGATAGGCCTTTTGTTATTTTGATCCTACGGCTGGAAATGAGCGCCTGTATTTACTCAACTTTATTAGAGCTTTTTGTCCTTTTCTCACCTTATGTCAAATTACTCTGACAAAACTGACAAAGCCATATGTTGAGTTATCCATTTCATCGTAACTTGGTATTACGGTCTAGTGATTTTTTTTTTTACTTATAATGAAAGGTCTTAGGATGGATTATCGCCGAGGTGAATTTGAACCACAATATTGTTAAGCCATTATGAGACTAAGCTCATTTTCTCTCTTAGGCTAGATAATATCGATTGTTAAAAACAAATAAATAAACAATGGTTGATGAAGCTTTTACTTTTAAAGACGAAGAAATTTGATAGAGATATAGTGTCAAATTGGAAGGGGGAATGGGTTTAAAGCAGTTTATATTACGAAATGTTATACTAAATTATGATAACAAAGAATAAAATTTCCAAATGTGAAACGTAGATAAAGACGATTTGGTTCAATTATGCGACTTTTAATATAACTATATGAATCGAAGTAGTTGTAACTTGTTTCTGGTTGGTCTAAATTTACACTTCAAGTTGAAAACTTGAACCAATTGCTTGCATATATTTACAAGAAAAAAAACACTGCTCAAATAGTGCTTGGTTTAGCTGGATTGAATGGTTGAGCTCATTTTACCCGCAGGCATATATTTTGCAGGATGATTTTGATAATCCTTTCAACTCTCAAATGAATCTTAATTTTAAACGTATTCTAAACTAAGTACGAGAATCGGAAGCATTATATACTCCTCACATGAAGTACAAATTGTTGAATAGAGTTGCCTTTGTATAACACGTCTCATATAGGGGTGTGTTGTGAGATAACTTTTTCTTTTAAAAAATATTACTATTATTAAAGAAAATGGGAGAATTCGAAATTATTATATAATTTAAGAGAGAGAAGAGTTTCAAACTCGAAACACATGAATAAAAACCCAACATCCAATTTGCTAGAATATCAGACCATATGGTTTGTGAGATAACTCTCCTACTAAATAATCTCTCTTAAAATTAGTTGAAATAGTGAATTCCACGGCTTGGATCAATAGCACTATGTGCATACAATTGCATTTAGCTACAAAGAAATATTCTGAAAACTTTATGCTAGATGGAGGAAAGTAAAAATCTCAAAAAATGGTGGGTGCGATAAATGTAATTTAAATTTTATTATGTTGCACTTTGTAATTTGACTTTTATCATGTCTCATTTTGCAATTTACCTCCATCCAACCAAACATCATCATCTTACTTGTCCTCTTGTTGACCACCAGAGAGTCAGAGATGCGCCACCCACCGGCCACTGCCATTCAGACTAGTCACTCTATAACCACCACCAGTTCACCAAATCCCAACCTCTCCAAACGTTTTGATATCTGGGGTACCCACAAAACCTACAACCAATCAAACCCCATTTCTCCAAATCCATCAATGGAGTCCATTGGCCCGCTGATGCCAGCCCCAATATCCCCGTACTTAGAGCAAGAACTCGAGAGGCGCTTCAACCTCCTCAAGCTCTGGACCGCCCCTGAAAAATCAGAGTTCCTGAAAGACGTTTCCAGCGCCATCCGAGCCGTCATCGGCAATGCAGGGGAACGGAGACGACACAGGGCTCGTCGAGTCGCTGCTGAAGCTGGAGACGGCCAGCTTCAGCGTCGAAATCGTTAAGGTCGATTTAAAGATGTGCAAGGAAAAGGGTATTCGAGGCACCAACACGCCTGACGTTTTGACCGGCGACGTGGCGAACCTTGAGATGTGTGAGCCTGATCGGTGTGTAAGGAGTGGGGGTGGAAGAATAGCTGGTTTGGTATCGGTGCTTTGAAAAAAACATTGTTTCTGTTTTATTGTCAGACTAAGTAGCTATGAAATAAAGCAGTAAAATATTTGGTAAATTTTTTTTGTAAAAGTGCTTTTGGAAAAAAAAATAGTATTATATTGTTTGATAAAATTTTATGTAAAACAACTGTGACTGTGTGAAATGACAAAAAAATGGTATAATACTAGATGTGCCATTAATTTAATTTTCTTAACAAATAAAGGTGAATTATGTTGTTAAATCAATGGTGTGTGCAGTAGAATAAAAGAAACAAGACACAAAATTTACGAGGTTCCTCTACAGCCAGTGTGACTGGAGTATGTCATCGGAGCAGCAGTGGTGCTTCCATTATAATTTAGAATAATAAGAGTACAAAATAACTCTCTCTCTATTATCCCCTATCCTTTTCCTCTCTTTTCTCTCTTCCCTCTTCTTCTCTTTTCTCACTTCCTCTTCTATGAGCCTTGTGGCTTCTATCTCCTCATTCGTTTTATAAGCAAAGAAAACACTATTCATTTTACAAATTTTCCACAAATGAATAGTGAAAATATTGTGCATAAATAGTAACAAACTATTCATGTGGGCCATTCACATATTATTCACAATACTCCCCTTTGGATGGCCACAAGTCTTCGATTGACTCGTTAAAATCTTGATCTGTTGTAGATGCTCCCCTTGATGAGTATCTCCCCCTGATTTCAAATCATTTAGGCTAATCGTTGATTATTCTGCTTCAGTCTCTTAGCAAGAAGAGTTGCCAAAAGAGGTGCTTTACTTGTTGTTAACTTTCTATAGGCTTGCCCTTGAACTGGGCTGGAAGGTCTTCTGATTTCCTCCAAAGGTTTGAATTTACTCCTTTTATCTGGAGTTGAATTTCATTCAAGGGTGGTGGACACTTGATCTTGAATCGGACTTGTGATTTCTTCGAGGGTCGTCTAGGCTTGATCTTGAATGAAATTGGACCATGAAGAGCTTTATGTGACAAGTGATCTTAGGCTTTGTCGGGGATGAATTGGCACGTGTTTTGTTGTGCTTGTCTCCACATGTTTCAATGTATCATTTTCACTTGCCTTATTTGTTCCCCTTGTAGAAGTGGTATTTTCCCAATGCAGGTTTGGCATATTCTCTTGTAGTATTTGTCCTCTGATGCAGGAGTGGAATGCAAACCTTGCATTTGAATGGTCCTTCACTTCTTGGTGACTCATCCATGCATGGCAGCTTCAGTGTAAAAAGTCAACAACGGGCCAATTATTCTACGGTGTTGATGACTTGAGACCCATCTCCATTAACAGTTGAAGATGAGTACTCGAGAGAAATTCTAGGTAAGCAATCAGGAAAGGTTCTAGGCAGTCGGTTCCTTACTGAAAGTTTGAGTGGAGGTTCCGATATATTGCTTTCTTTTATCCTTGTCATACAGGTAAGAACAAGGACAAAGGAAAGGATAAGGAGATTGCATGATATGAGATACTCTTGCCCTCATCCCTGATGATATGAGATAATCTTGCTATGGTGTGACTGGTTTTGAAGAGGTATTCACGGAGAGGAAGAAAACTGGGTCTTTCGAGATGCTTTGTTGAAGATGCATTCTCGGAGATGAGGAAAAGTTAGGTATTCTTGCAAGTCTGCCTTGTTATGGAGAACGAAGGTCGACATATATAGAGATTTTTCAATAGCAAGTAGTGGTGATGTGCCTTTACTATTGTCAGCAACTGTGGTGTAATTAACAGTAAGATTTACGCGTTTTCAACTTTGTCAGAGATCTTTGACAAAGTTGAATGTGATATCCAAAAAAGCTAAGATTGCGTTTGAAAAATGCCAACGAACTTTATTCAGGAAAATCTGGCTTTTGAAATTCGGAGAGCAGTGCCTCTTTGATCTCTGAACAAGTGGCTCTGTTGCCTCTTTTTTTATAGAGACATCAATTGTGTTCAAGAGTATGCTCCAAAAGTTGCTGCCTGTAGAAATTTTCCCTTTCTTGCACTTCTGAGATATTATTTGACCTCCTTTTTCTTCATCATTTCTGAAAATGGCTTGCCTATCTAACATTTGCTTAGATTTGAGCCTTAGGAGTGATACAAATGAGCAACATCAAGATAATATATGGCGCCCGTCCTTCTTATCTTCTAATGGTCTTCTTACGGTTGGGGACTTTGTGATGAAGAATAACATTACCGTTACAGTAGTAGCTAGGAATCTTCTCACTCCAAAGGATAACAGGATCCTTTCAAAACGGTCTGATAAGTCGGCCATTCAAGACTCCTTGGCTTTTAGTGTTCAATGTGCGGGCTCTGTATCCAATATGGGCCAACGCCTATTTGCTCGAACTCACCAAGTTGAATCATTGATGGCTGAGGTGGCAAGTCTTAAACAAGAGATCAGAGGGCTCAGACACGAGAATAGAATGTTACATGTGCTTGCAAATAATTACTCGACGAGCATGAAAAGAAAGCTCGACCAGTTACAGGAATCCGAAAGTCGGATTCAAAGTGATCACCAAAGGTTCGTTGCTAGATTTTGAAGGCAACTGATGCCTTCCTTTTCTGGTGTTTTGCCAAGTACTGGGGTGCCACATGATCAATCTCCAGTGCCTCCCCTGATGTGATAAATAATAGCACTCAAATTAAACCCTCTCTTTGACAATTGTAGTATAGATATAAGTAGGGATTGTTCTAGGCCGGGGATTAGGAGGGATTGCTAATCTAATGAGAACTGACTCAAAGATACAAAAATATGCTCAAAAACACTTAACCAAATTCAAAGACTCTTAACTAAACTTATATGACTCAAAACAAACTCAAAAGATTCAAAACAACACAAAACAATAAAAAAGACTCAAACTAGACTCTAGGACTCAATTTGGACGAAAATAGAATTGGTTTTGACTTAAAATACTCAAAAACACACAATAGGACAGATTTGACTCAACAAAATAAAGCGGATTGGGTTTTTGACGAATTTAAGATAAAAACAAGTAATTAAAAGACTTAAATAAGATTTGGATGAATTTGGAAAAAACTATGGATGATTAGCTAGCTAGAAGATTCTTTTCCACACATGATACATTCAAATACAAATTGATTTCTAGTTGCTTTTTCGATAAACCACGAACCTCAACTCCCCAGATTAACCGTGACATCACTAATTAACCCTCATATTTTCCTTTAGTTATTAGATTGGATGACATCATTCGACAACCCAAAGCATTCTTCAAAAGTTCCCTAAATGACATCATAATAGAGATACAATCAAGGATCATTACGTTCTATGAAAATCATAAGTATTGACAAAGCACTTGTAACTATGACATCATGATACTCATGCTAGGAATTTACTTAACATGATTCTGAAAACAACCTTCACTATTTGTGAAAATAAGTTTGTAACGATTATGTGAAACTCCCTTATATTTTAGCACCAAATTCAAGCATGCAATTAAGTAGGCCTCCCTAATCAACATACAAGAATAAGTTATCCATCAAACGGTTAAGTAAATTGCATTCACAATTTATGAAATCACATGATGTTCCCGACCGTGGCCAAGGCACAGTCCTTCACATGATGTTCACCTTCCACACCGCACGCTCACCTTGGATCTAAGTTTGGTGCATAGCCTTGTCGTACATACCACATTAGGTGGTTCCAACTCATATGTGACTTGCGATACTTCGTGGCCTTCACGTGATCGTAGCACTTAAGCGTACTTATTTACACCCAGCCTTATCGTATAGACCACAGTAGGTGGTTCCGACTCGTGTGCAGGAATTGGTTAATGAGCTATTGGTTCAGCCGTACAAGTCACGCTAAGTGACTCTGGCTGGCATATCATTTTACATTGGTTTATTTCACCTGGCTTACTTATTTCATTGTTGAGATACTTGACATGGCATATACTTGGTTTTCACTACTCTTGAGCATGATTTTTATATACATATGTATTACTATTTTCTGAGAAATTATACGGGTTTTACGACAAGGGGTTATAACATTTTCAAAAGGTTTTTATTAAAAATTTTATTTTCAGGCCAACTAACCCTTGTTTTTGCACCCCTCCAAGTTTTAGCTGCTGAAAGTTTGTATCGACGAGGATTCTTGGCAAATCTCAGTATAGGTGGCTACCTCCGAGGGTATGATCCTTACCCACACTACTATACTTTACTTATGCTCTGACTTTGCATGTGAAATGGGTTCATCCCCGCACACAGCGCACTTTTGTCTTTAGGTACTTTTAGGTTTAAATTTATTCACATTTTCCATATCACTATACTTTATGGCTTCATCACCTTCCAGGTGTCAGCCACACAACTCGATTCGAAGTCCTAATGGACATTCCTAGTTGGGGTGTGTTAAACTAAATCGTCTTGGGGATGGAAATGAATCTTGTTGGGGCAGCAAGTTTTGAACCAAGGGCTTCATTGGCGGGTGGGCAATGGTGAATCAATTCGGCTGGCGAGTGATCCATGGATTTTGAAGCCTCATTCCTTTAAACCAATGATGTGGCAGGGGCCCCCTAATGTGAAGGTGTGTGACTTAATTTCTCCATATAGGCAAAGGTGGAAAATGGGGATGGTTGGGGCATTGGTGGAATGGGATGACATGGAATTGATTTTGACTATTCCGATTAGTAGGCGGGGTTGTAGGGTTAAACGAATCTGGCATTATACGAAGAATGGGATGAAGGTGTGTGACTTAATTTCTCCAGATAGGCAGGGGTGGAAAATGGGGGTGGTTGGGGCGTTGGTGGAATGGGATGACATGGAATTGATTCAAACTATTCCGATTAGTAGGCGGGGTTGTATGTATAAACGAATCTGGCATTATACGAAGAATGAGATGTATTTGATGCATTCGGGACATTATGTGGCGATGAAGATGATGAAAAATGGTGAATTTGGGTGTAAAAAAGGGGGGGGGGGGCGGGAATGCCGAGTTCAGCTGGAAGATTGGGGTTGGTTCCAAATAAAATCTGGTTCTTTATTTGGAAGGCATTAGCTGTGAGACATTATCTGGAGCGGAGACGAATTTGGGTGGTGAACAAGTGTGTGAACTTTATGGGGCGCTAGATGAGACTGAGGCCTACCTATTATGTAGGTGTGAGTTTAGTCGTGCTTTCTGGTTTGGGACGTCAGTGCCATGGGGTGGTGGACTTTCTAGAGGGTTGGCAGAGATTAGTGGAGCGACTAGGGAAGGATGAGGATGATGATTCTTTATTGTAGTGGGTTTGGTGGATTTGGAAGTTTAGGAATGAAGCTGTATTTAATGGGACCTGAATTCTACCACATATTGTGATGGAGTTGTGGAGGAAGCAAGTGGAAGAGTTTAGGGAGGTTATAGTGGTGGTAAGGGGGGAAACAACGGGGTAGAGAGTTAGGGGTGGGTGGTCATGGTGAGGAGAGGAGTGGGTGGGTAGGCCGCCGGGGGGGGGGGGGGGGGGGGGGTGGGCCGGGGGGGAGGGCGAGGGGCTTCATTAGGCAAAACCTCCATTTGGCATATTGAAATTGAATTGTGATGCTGCTTGGTGGAAAGATTCAAAGGTGGGTGGGGTGGGATGGGTGTTACGTAACTTTGCGGGGATTTCGAAGCTTGTGGGAGGGGTGGGGGGATGGAGGTTTGCAGCTGCAATCATGGCGGAGGCGGAGTCAATTAGGTAGGGAATGAAGGAGGTCCTAGGTAGTGCGGTGATGGACCCCGAAGTTCAATTAGTGGTGGAATCAGACTCAAAAAGATTGATTCAAATGCTCAACAAAGAGGTCACGGTTGATGTCACTCTTGATGTCTATCTACAAGATATTTGGAGGACGGTGAGCTTGTTCCAGTTCGTGAGGTTCTGCTTTACCCTTCGGCAATGCAATCGTACATCTCACTTAGTGGTGGCGCATGTCGTTAAGCATGGTGGGAGATTTGGCTAGGATGAGTTAGGTCCAGAATTTCTTTTTAATATTTTAGCGTAAGATGCAGATGTAACCATTCATATTTAATTCAATAAAGTTTCTACCTTTCGACAAAAAAAAATAAATAAAGGGTGCATGAATAATGACATGAAGACACACCACACTACTAGATGGTAGAATCCTAAATACCAAAAATGTTTTTAAACAATATTTTGAAATCATTCATTAGTAAAAAATAAAAATACAAGTTAATTCTAAGAAAACCATTTATAGTGCACGCAATTCTTCACAAGCAATTTTAGATGCAATATTAAATCTAGCTTTTCATACTAATATGCGATTTTAGGTTAAAATTCAAGAAACTATATATTAAATTGAGAATTTTTCAATGCAATTGAAATAAGTTTACTTTAACAAGTGGATGCCAGTTTGATTTCCCAACCCAGTTCACCAACCAAATAGAAGATATTCATAAAGATAACTATTAATTTTCTCTTATGTCATAGCTATGTTTTTAGTTGGGCTTAAGTTGTACATACTATTTTAGTTTAAGGATTCAGTTGAGTTGATGAGTCTATGTACGACACATTAAGCAAGTAAAAAGTGCATGAATAATGGCATGAAGACACACCACACTATTAAATGGTAGAATTCAAAAATGCTTTTGAAAGAATATTTTGAAATCAATCATTACTAAAATAAAAATAAAAATACAAGTTAATCATAGAAAAATATTTATAGTGCACGCAACTGTTGACATGCAATTTTAGATGCAATTAATTCTTGTTTTTCATGTTGATATGCAATTTTAGGTTCAAATTGAATAACCTACTCATTAAATTGAGAATTTTGAAATGCAATTGAAATAAGTTGATTTAACGAGTAGAAGCCAGCTTGATTTCTCACCCCAGTTCATCAATCATAAAAAAAATATTAATAAGGTAACTGTTAATTTTCTCATATGTCATAGTTATCATTTTAGTTGGGTTTAAATTGTACATACTTTTCTAGTTTAAGTACTGAGTTGAGTTTATGTGTCTCTATGTAGAAATGATGACACATCAAGCAAGTAAAAGGTGCATGAGTAATGACATGAAGGCACACCACACTACTAAATGGTAGAATCTTAAATACCAAAAATGCTTTTGAAACAATATTTTGAAATTAATCATTAGTAAAAAATAAAAATACAATTAAATCTTGCTTTTTCATGTCGATACGCAATTTTAGGTTTAAATTCAAGAACCTACTGATTAAATTGAGAATTTTGAAATGCAATAGAAATAAGTTGACTTTAACGAGTGGAATCCAATTTGTTTTCTCACCCCAATTCACCAATCAAACAAGAAATATTTATGAGATTGACCGTTAATTTCCTCATATATCATAGCTATCTTTTTAGTTAGGCTTAAGTTGTAAATAATTTTCTAATTTAAGAATTGAGTTGAGTTGATGGATTGATTTCAAAATATATTTTCAAAAGTATTTTTTGAATTTACGATTTATGTCATTTTGTAGTGTAATGTGTCGTTATGCCATTATTCATGCAATCTATACTTCATGTGTCATCATTTATACATAGAGACCCATCAACTCACTCAATTTTTAAATAGAAAAGTATTTACAACTTAAGCCTAACTAAAAATATAACTATGACATATGAGGAAATTAACAGTCATCCTTATAAATATTTTTTGTTTGGCTAGTGAATTAGGGTGTGAAACCAAGATGACTTCAATTTGTTAAAGTCAACTTTTTTTCAATTGCATTTCCAAATTTTCAATTTAATGAGTAAGTTCTTAAATTTAAACTGAAAATTCATATGAACATAAAAAGCAAAATTTAACGTAGTGCACGCAACTGTTGAGATGCAATTTTAGCTACAATTAAATCTTGCTTTTCATGTTGATATGTAATTTTAGATTCAAATTCAATAATCTAGTCATCAAATCGGAAACGAAATTGAAAGAAGCTGACTTTAAGGAGTTGAAGCCAACTTAATTTCTCATCCAGTTCACCAACCAAACAGAAAATAATTATAAGCATAGTTGTTAATTTCTTCATATGTCATGACTATCTTTTTAGTTGGGCTTAAATTGTACATACTTTTCTAGTGTATGGATTGAGTTGAGTTCATGGGTCTCTGTATAGAAATAACTACACATGAATCATGTAGAGATTTCATGAATGATGGCATGAAGACACACACTATAATTGTAGAGAGTAATGCTAGAGAGAACACATTTTAAAACCAAGTTTATAAATCAAGTGATAAGTTACCTATAAAAAAAACAAGTATGGTAATCAACACTTAGTTAATAATCCAATCATCTACAACCATATCATTTGGTATTTACGATTCTATCATTGGGTAATGCTAAAATCGAAAGGGGTGGTATTTACGTTAATCGACACTTAGCTTCTCCACACGGTGTCTTCGCAAATGTAAGATTTGGATAAACTAATGCCACAAAATTGACCTTCAAAATCTGAGTTTCTTGGGAGGTTGTGGACTACCACCTTGTCAACTCTAGTCCAAACCGAGTTTCAATCCACCTAAAATCGAGCACTCACACCCTTCACCATTTCCCTCTCGTTGCCTCTTGTTCCCCGTGAGTACAACCCTCAGCTCTCAACACTTCCTCTCTCTGATAGAAAAACATTCAATGAACAAAAAAAATGTATGAATTACACCAGGTCGTAAAGACCAAGTTCTACGCGTGAGCTCGTCAGCTCACAACCATTAGATAACCGTCCACACGCAAGCTGCAAACCTTAGAAACGCCTAAATGTATCAACCTACATCTCTATGTAACATAATACACATATATATGTTTTGGCGCTTATACTTTATCTCCTTTTCGATTATGTGCTTGTCTATTATTTACATCTACGACTTTCTTTTTTTTTTGAGAAAAAAAAGATATTTTAACCTAATCTTAAGCCAACTTGGCTACATCTAGAGTTTACTTTAAACAATGTCATTTTAAGTTTGAGAGTTTGAAATGTATTGGATTTAGGATTTAGTATTTAGAGTGCATGTTGAAGTTGAACAAGTAACTAAATGAAAGCTCAAAGTGATATAATTTGAACACAAGTACATAAAATACAGTAGAGAAAATTATATATATGTATATATATATTTTTTTTGATACAAACGATATTATAATTTTAAATTGTATTGTTAAAGAGAGGAGCAATAATGTCAAGGCAGAATATATTAGGAGGAAGAGGAATCTAATTTTAAATGCATAATTTAATAAATTATGCTAATTCCAAATTACTAAAAACAAAACAACATATTTTAAGTTTCTTTTAATTTTGAGTTCTAGCACCGTCCGTTTGGTCACAAACTGATATCATTGAATGGATTAGTAATAGGGGTGGAAAAAATTCCCAAAATTCCCAAAAATCCCGAACCGAATCGAAAAAATCTCAATCCCAAACCAAAAATTTCTCAAACCGAAATTCCCGAAATTTTCGGGATGCTATCCCGAACCGATCCCAAAATTTCGGTATGGGATTCGGGATTGACTTCTCAATATTTCGGGAATCACATACCGAGCTGAAAATATATAATGTTAATTATTATATATATATATATATATATTTATATATATATATTATTCTTTTATAATTGATGCTAATAGTTTCTAATTCATGCTCTGCAACCTGGAATGCCCTACACCTTGCATATGTTTCATGTTCTGTTTGATATTCATGTGAATTTTATTATTGCTGCTACCATGGCTGATGATTTCAGAAGACTTGATTCTTTTGTCTCTCAACAGATTGCAAAAAGGGTTTAATTAATTTGAATTTTGACTATGATAAAAACAGTACATGCCAGTGTTCAATTAAATGGTAGTGTGAATGAAATGAAATTCCTAGTTTATGAATGTGTTCTTGAATTATATATTTGAAGAACAATTCATAATGTCATATTTCAATTTGGGATTCCCGATTTGTCCCAAAATCCCGAAAATATTTTGGGATTCCCGAAAATTTGGTTTGGGATTGGTCTTCAAATTCCCGTCCCAAAAAATTTTGGTTTAGGATTCGGGATACTAGTTTCGGTATGGTATCCCATACCGAACCACCCTTAATTAGTAATAATGTGATTCAAATTATTTTTTAAAGAGAATCGAATTTAAACCTTTTCACTTATAAGTAAAAAAAAAAAATACTATTAAACCATAAAACTAAATAACATTTTCTTTTATTTTTTTTCCCTATTTGCCGTTTTGTCATTTAAGTAACCAACCGTCGTGGTTTCGCCTGACCTTCATTTCTCTTCCGCTGGTAGTTGTCCCTTGTTCACCACAGAAATAACAAGCCACACATCACTACCAGTCATTCTGTCACCTTCACAAATCCCAAGCTCTCCAATCCCTTCGAGACGACACAAACCCCGGAACCAAACAAACCTAATTTCTCCGAATCCCACAACAATGGAGTCCATCGCCGTCCTCATGCCGATTCCAATGTCCTCCTATTTGGAGCAGGAGCTCGAGAAGCGCTTCAACCTCCTCAAGCTCTGGACCGTCCCCAATAGAACCCAGTTCATCAAGGACCACTCCGCGTCCATCCGTGCCATCGTCGGCAACGCCACCGCCGGAGCCGACGCCGAGCTCATCGCCGCTTTGCCTAAGCTGGAGATTGTTTCCAGTTTCAGCGTTGGGATGGATAAGGTCGATTTGAAGACGTGTAAGGAAAAGGGTATTCGGGTCACCAACACCCCCGACGTTTTGACCGACGACGTGGCGGACCTTGCTATTGGGCTGACGTTGGCGGTGCTGAGACGGCTGTGTGAGAGTGATCGGTATGTGAGGAGTGGGCAGTGGAAGGAGGGCGAGTACAAGTTGACCACCAAGGTTTGGTTTTTTTTGCTTAATTTGCATTGGATATTATTATTTTCACTTACTTGCTATTGGGTTTTGTTCGAATTCTTATTTATATTGGTATGAATGGATATTGATATGCTGCTTGTGATTTGAGTGTGAGTTGATGGGTAATTTTTGAAGTGCGTTTATGGTAAAATTTTCTTAAGTGTTACTGTGTTGTTATTTACCATGCTGGAGGAAAAGAATGAGCAAAATGATAATTATATTGAATGGTTGAATTGGTGATTCATGATAAAGGCTGTTGTTAAAGGCCTGGCTGGATCGATGTTCTTTGTTCAATTTCGTCTACAAGGGCATGGACTAGTTCTTAAGAAATTTTGGAGTCAGTCAAAGTATATTTCTCAATGATAAGTGTCTTCAATCGTGGTTGAGTTCATCGAAAGCAACTCTATTGCTGTGCTGTATTTATGATAGCATCAATCCAGAAAATCGAAAGAGGGTGAGATGGTAGTCGGTGTTGATTGTTTGTTCTTATTGTTTGATTAAATAGGTTCTTCTGAAAATGCACTGAGGCATCCTTTCTGGTGTTTTTAATTGTTTGTTTCTTAATATTGTCTGTACTGCTCGCAGATGCGCCTGAATTTTGAATTTATCAATACTTTGCCAGAAAATTGGTTTACGAAGAAATAGCGTGTTCATTCTGCATTGTTTGTGTATCTAATAAAAGAGAATGCATAATATTTTCACCGGTTGCAAAATTCTTTAACCAACATAAGATACTTTTCAAGGAGTTTAGGCACCTTACAGTAGCTGCTTATGTGCTATGTATGAAACGAAGATTCACAAGTCAACATGTGTGTTATAGGGCAGTTTGAGTGTAATAATTTTGCGACATGTTTGTGTGATACATTGATATTTTTCGTTTCTTTACCTCCTTTGATTATTTGATATTAGAACTTTTAAAAGTTGATGAAGTTTGTATGAAATGTGAGGTTCCTGAATTCATAGGAGAACTAGCTTTTTTTCTCTTTTTCTTTCCCTGTTTTTCATCCTGAAATAGAGTTAAATGTGTAGTCGTTTACTACAAGCAAGGTAAATGTCTGTCTAAAACCTTTATTTATTGATTTAATTTCATCCATATAGCACCTCTTTTTCTCCTCTTTTGTACTAGTTTCCCTTTCATTTTCAGTTCACTGGGAAAACTGTTGGAATCATTGGTCTCGGAAGAATTGGCAAAGCAGTTGCAAAGAGAGCCGAGGCTTTTAGCTGCCCAATTGCTTACTTTTCCAGGACAGAAAAGCCAGATTTGAAGTTCAAATACTACCCAAGTGTTGTGGAGTTGGCCGCCAACTGTGATGTTCTAGTTGTTGCATGCCCCTTAACTGAAGAGACCCGCCACATTATCAATCGTCAAGTCATTAATGCTTTGGGGCCAAAGGGTGTTCTCATCAACATTGGGAGAGGCTCTCATGTTGACGAACCTGAGCTGGTATCTGCTCTGGTAGAAGGCCGGTTAGGTGGGGCAGGGCTTGACGTTTATGAGAAGGAACCAGAAGTACCTGAAGAGCTGTTTGCGCTCGAGAATGTGGTCCTCTTGCCTCATGTCGGAAGTGGCACAGTAGAAACTCGCAGTGCCATGGCAGACCTTGTGATTGGGAATCTTGAGGCTCACTTCTTGAAGAAACCATTGTTGACACCAGTGGTCTAATAGCTTTTAGCATCTGGACATGACCACCATTGGTTGTATAGCTTGATGATCCACTGCCACAAATGCCTACAATAATTGTTTCTGTCAATCTGAAAAAGGATCGTTGATTCTAGAATTGAGGAAATGAAACTCCTTGTTGAAACAGTTGATTGATGATACTCCTCGTTAATTGTTGAAGTGGAAATCACTACATTTTTATTGGAAATCCTTGGCTTGATTGATGATATTCCTCGTTCATTGTTAAATTCTTCTGTTTTAAGTTTTTAAAGGATCTTATAATTTTACCATAACGATATATTTGTACCCTTTTCGGCCGGTTGTGGGCGAAGGAGGGATTCAAATCCCCGACACCGTGGTTCGTAGCCACATGCTGTAATCCTCTGAGGTACCGGCCCCACCCCGTCTCCATGGATGAGAAATTTTGGTTAAACTATACAAAGGACAATCAAAACTAAACTGGTTTTGACCTCATTACCAATTGAAGTCAAACCTCTGACATCACATTTGTAAGCGGAAGAATACCATTATACTGTAGTTTATGAAATAACAAGAGTTACGTGTCCTTCATTTTATTAGTCTATGTAAGTGGTCAGTAATATTTAGGTACTGAGCGGTGAGTGCTCAAGTATTATCCATAAATAAAGAGTTTTCATCACAACTAGTCCTCGGGTTGCAAAACTCATAACTTTTGGGTCGATCAATGTCATCCTTCATATAATGCTTCAGAAAAAGCTAGAAACCTTAACCAAAGACGATCTATATACCAACTCCTTGGGCCTATCGTTTTCCTCAGTATTCTAGTTATAAATCACTTGGTATTCAGTATCATATCCTATCTCGAACTCGAAACTATACCATTCAGTATATATTTCTATAATTCATCTTTAGCGGTGTTATCCTTGGCCTTCAAATGTTTGTTGATAGTTGTAGCCACGTCCTTCAAGCTCGATTTTGTAGAAAGTTTGATCTGCACAGTGAACAATTTCTTGCGTAAGATGGTTACAGAGCACAGATGAATCATAACAGAAGAAGATTTGTTGTAATGACTAATTACCGGATTGCCTTTATCGTTGGCTGTGTACAGCAGAAGTGTTGGATAGTCGCTTACCTGCAGTAACAAGTAACCAAACAAATAAATAAATGAATAACAAACAATAATAACTGAGATAGCATCTCATCAACTGAAATTTTCATGGGCAGAGATGGTTTTCATTGATAATGTTTCTGGGTTGTTAAATTGGTTGCGATTCACACCCTCTTCTTTCATTTATGATGTATCGGGCCATTTTCAGAGGATCGCATCAAGGATTGAAGTGTATGATTCGTCAAGCTATTTGGAACAAAAAAGGCAACCAGCGGATCTTCAAAATGTTCCTGCAGAGCTTAACGTAAATGCTCTAGCTTATATGTCTAAGGTCATGGATTACATGAAAGCTAGGTTTTCATCCCAACATCATGAAACAAAATTATGATGCCGAAAATAACACTCACTTGCAGTTTTGGATGTTCATTTGCAGATGCATCTATTCTTGCGAAGAGTAGATTATCCACACTTTTAAAGTGCTTAGCCAACTTCTCTACATGCTTGGCAGTGGTCTCACAGGTGATGCACCATGGTGTGTATACCTGTTCCATAGCAAGGATGATATTTTTTATACGCATAATCAAAATAATCACTCCATATAAAAATTCTAAAACCACGACAACTTGCTATACAACTAGAAACTTAAATAGTAGTTGTACCTTGAATATCGAACGCAACACAACAACTTATAGGCCAGTTTTAGTGCCAATAATGTAATTATTTTATATATTTACATGTAGATACATGTCATTTCTTCTTCATTTATTGATTTCATATGTTTTGGAATATTGATGAACTGAATAAACGACTTTTAACTTAAATTTTCAGTACGTTTTTTCATGCAGTTGCTATTACTATTGATTTACTAGTGTGATTTTCATATGAAGTGCAATGTGGGTTCGCAATTGAGGTTTCTAGATTCTTGACTAGTTCAATATTTAGTTTGTGTTACCTTTTCTAGATTCTTTAATTTTGAATGTTCCATTCTTTTGTTTGAGTTGTTGAAAAACAGAAGTGAAAAATTACAGCAAAGAGTGTTATCGATTCAGTTGGAACTAAATGTGCTAATTTGTGGTTAATAGACTATCACCCTTTTGTTAGTTTGTTCTTTCTTGTTAGTTAGTTCATTTTGTGTGCATGTCTATATAAATTGACGTTCCATTCCTGCATAAGATAGGCTTGAAGCTCGAAGTTGGTTCATAAACAAAGAAAATCCTTCACTTAATTAAATTTTATTTTGAGAGAGAGAGAGAGAGAGAGAGAGAGAGAGAGAACTTTAGACGAAGAGAGGTGATGGAGTGTTCCGAGTTTTTAATCGCTTGTTTAATATTTACGTCACAGATTGTTGTGAATGCCGCTGACTTGGAGAAATTGCATCACAATGCATCAAATCCAAACCCAGAAGAATTGGCAGTCAAGAGGGTTGACTACCCTACTGATTTTGTGTTTGGGGTCTCTACTGCTGCTGCTCAAATAGAAGGATCAGCGAAAAATTCTGGGAAAGGACTAAGTGTTTGGGACAACTTTGTTGTGAAATTCCCAGAGAGAATTTCTGACCACTCAAACATGTTCACTGCCATCGACTCGTATAATCGATACAAGGAAGATGTGAAGCTTATAAACAACCTTGGTGTCGATTCTTACAGATTTTCCATCCCCTGGACGAGGATTCTCCCTAATGGAACATTGAATGGTGGAATAAACCAAGAAGCTATTGATCATTACAACAACCTAATTGACGAGCTAATCAAGAACGGCATCAAACCCTATGTGACCATTTTACATTTTGACTCGCCCCAAACCTTGCAAGACAAGTATGGTGGCCCTTTGAACCGTTCCTTTGTGAACGATTTTAAGGATTATAGCGAAATATGTTTCAAAACATTTGGAGATAGGGTCAAAAACTGGATTACAATCAACGAGCCATTTATCATTGCCAAGATAGGGTATGAACTTGGATTTGCTGCACCAGGCAGATGTTCTTTGCGTACAAAATTTGTATGTACATCTGGTAATTCGTCTACTGAGCCTTACATTGTGAGCCACAACCTTCTCCTTGCCCATGCTACTGTTGTTAAGCTATACAAAGAGAAGTTCCAAGCAAACCAAGGAGGACAAATTGGAATCAGTCTTGTAGGACAATACGTTGAGCCTTATTCAGATTCGGAAGAAGACAGAGCTGCAGCGAAGAGAGTTCTGGACTTCAATCTGGGATGGTACGTGGAGCCATTAGTCTATGGAGATTATCCAAAGAGTATGCGAGATTTGGTCAGGGACAGACTACCTAGTTTTACCAAGGAAGAGAAGAATTTGATCAAAGGGTCCTTTGACTTTATTGGCATCAATTATTACACCTCAATATATGCTAAAAACTCCCCACCAAGTCCACAGAAACCAATCTGCTATTCTACTGATTCTTTAGCTGAATTACCCAAAAAAAATAAACATGGAGAGCCTATTGGTCCTAAGGCTGAAGGAAGTAGTTTCATTTCCATTTATCCAAAAGGTCTGCAGAAACTGATGGACTTCATGAAGGAAAACTATCAAAGTCCTAAAATCTACATTACTGAAAATGGAATCGACGAGGCAAAGGACGATAGTCGCAGACTTGATAAGGCACTCAAGGATCCACATAGAGTTAAAAATACTCTTCGGCATTTGTACTGGCTTAACAAGGCAATCAAGAATGGTGCGAATGTGAAAGGATATTTCTATTGGGCGCTGTTTGATGACTTTGAATGGGTTGATGGCTATACCACAAGATTTGGGCTTTATTACATTGATTACAAAGACAATCTCAAGCGCATTCCCAAGGATTCTGCTAAGTGGCTCCCTAAATTCCTCAAGGGTGAAGTTTAAAAATACAACGCTCAAGCTAAGGCATAAGCTGTACATGGTATATCAACCCCAAGTTCTTGACGGCAGGTTTTCTACAAACGTGACATATAAAAGAAAGAGTAGCACGCACACTTATATATGTAAATATTTATATACAATGTACTATTTTGAGGGGTAGAGGAAGACCTAGGAAGATTTGAAAAGAGACACTAAGAAAAGACTTGGACTACTTGGATCTAATGGAAGACATGGCACAAAACCGAGCGCAATGGTATTCTAGGATTCATATAGCCGACCCCACTTATTGGGATAAGGTTTTCTTGTTGTTGTTGATGTAGTATTTTGAAAGGCCTTGGTTTTTGGAGCATATCTTAGAACTCTTAGTACGTACTTGATGACTTTTACAGCTCTTTGAGTAGTAGTTTCTTATGAGTTTCCTGCGATGCCAAATTTTTTCTCTAACACACACACACACACACATGCGATATATATATATATATATATATTATGAACAATGTACATACTCATATAGAAGGGATATCAAAGAATACAAGCATGATACAGCTCATTCATTTTTTTGTTCTGTTGATAAGCAAGCCAACAGAAACTTTATTTTGTTTTCAAACTTCAGGAACTTCAACTTGGATGTGATCATGTGAGCAGAATTAAAATAGATGTAGGAGAGAAAGACACACATACCTCTAGTACCACATTCTTGTGACTATTTAAAACCAAGTCATCAAATGTCTTTCCTACAATGCTCTGGACGGTTACATTCTTCTGCAATTTTAACGTGAACTGATTTAGAACTACATTTAATGTGATAGAACTATAACATTACAGGAAGTGCTTTCATATTTACTGCTTCAAAGCTATGTTGAAATTAGCACACCGCAGTACAGTTTTGGTTGTTCACCAGCTAACAAAAAAATTTGGCTTAAGGATTTTGTAACACGGGGAATCAAAACAAGCAACTATTGTCCAAAGTTATAGAAGAAAAAAACTAAGATATGATTCCAAGATTAATTGATCCAAAAATCTTTTAAGGGGAAAATGACTCACGTTATCAGGTATTGGTTGTGATTTGAAGTGCGGAGATACAGTACCATGTAATAGGCCTGAGCAGAACTCCTACAAAATCCAATTCAGAAATTTTAGTAGTATAGGTAGATATTCTTGATGAGGAAATTTCAAAACATGAGAAATTATTACTTCAAGATTGCTTGGTGTTGGATTTGATTCTAATAGATATTTAGAGTTCCCTCTAATATCAAAAGCAGTGACCTGTACAGAACACAGATAAAACCTGATTAGTTATAGCCTTAGCAAAAGATTCCTTGATAGAAAGAATTCACAGTTAATGTGTAGTTCACGAGTGGGAAACTGACCACAGCACTGTTTGATTCTTCAAGCCCATATACCGTTAAGTAAGGCTTAGCAAGATTTTCATCTGTAATGTCTATATATATGAACAGTATCTGGATCAAGAGAATGAAAAAGGGAAAACATTAGTAGATTTAACCAATTCACCCAATAGCTTCGACATATAGTCCATTTGAGTACCTTTGACTTGAACTGTCTAGCAACATCTTGAAGGGGCTCAAGAAGTTTCTTGAAGTCATCTGCGTCTGCAAAAACATGAACCTGCGCAAGAATAAAAGCGAGTCATTAAATGGCAGAACTTATTATCATGCCAATTCCAAAGAAATTCTTAAGGGGTAATGTAATTCCGGAAATATTATCTGATATCTGAGTTGCATTAAACGGCAGCGGAATCAGAAACCTGAAGTTGAATAGGACTGGAGTACACTTTTGCAGAATTTGCTTCAGTAAGTCTGTTAACTAATGGAAACTTGTTATAGTCCAGAAACTGCAGTATTTCATCCACTCTAAAGGTCCCTTCTGCAAACCCAAACATTTATGAATAACTACATTAGTAATTCTTACTGAGTGGAAATTTTTTTTTGGAATGTAACCAATGACAATCACAGTCAAATATGCAAGTTGGCACTCAAACATAAGTCTCCTTATTGATTTGCAGATCTAAACTTTGATTTACTGAGAGAGATCAATGAAATTTATACACTCGCTAAGTTGCACAAGCAAGCAAGAAAACAACAAATTTCATCACCTTCAGTAAAAAAATTAAGCAACTCACCATATGCAGTGTATCTTTCTGGCTCACTTTTCACAATTCCAAGGAAAACATTAGTTGGTTTTACATTTGGAAAGAGAACATCAGCAACCTCGATGTTGCTTACTTCTACGAACTGGATGGCACTGTCAGCTGCCGCTGCTTTTACAAATTCTTTGTGCTCGGGCCCCTGAATGGTTTTATAACAAACAGAATAAGCCCAAAAAACCCATAATGTACAAACAAATATATAATCAAAGCACTGTCTAATTCTAACTCCAGGTTTTCAGTATTTCCCAGGTCTAGCATTTTAATAAAAATTTGAAAACAACAAATACGCACGTACCTCAAAATTTTCAAACAGGCCAAGAACAAATATGTCGGACTTCTTGAGAAATTCTGCTGCCTCTGTCACTGAGCTTATCCGAATAACAGGTTCACCGGTTTTCTTCCTCGCCCATATCACTATTTCTTCCCTGAATCAAAATTTGCCCCCATAAACACATTAATGGAAATGCACAACTCAAAATTTCCCCCAGAATCACTGGTATTACACCTTCTATAAAAATTTAATTAAATTAAGTGGAATAACACAACTTGATTATACGAATTATGGCAATGACAAAAGACGGAACAATAACAAGCATATAAGCATACAGATAACATAAATGACAAAACACAATCTGAATTATAACTTATAAGTAACTGGCCAAATATATGATTCACTTAGCTAATCCAAATGAAATTAACATAAAATATTCCCAATTAAACAGGTTGACAAAGTTTAAGAGCCACTCACGCAGAAAATCCACCAGTGTAGGCTTGGGAGGTGCCATTGACAAACAGAAGCAGAGTAGGGAACCCTTTGATCTCGAGAGACGACGCGGTTTTCGCGTGCCGCTCGGCATCAAGCTTGGCCATCAAAAGGGGGCTCCCCAATTCCTTCAGCGCAGTGGCAGCCTCAGCAAACTGAGGCATCAGCTCGGCACTCCTGGCACACCAGGGAGCGTACCCGAGAACCAGAACATAGTCATTGTTTTCAATCACCCTCTTTGTATTGTCATGATTAAGCTCCAGAACAATCCTCTGTGCTTTGGATAAAAGCTCGGCCTCCGAAGACCTTGTGGCGGGCCCCCCGTCTTGGTCTTCTTCTTGTTCTACTTGTTCATCCAATGCCAGGAGCTCTTCCAGTTCGCCGTCTTCGGTTTCGTCGGCGGCGGGGTTTTGGGGCTCGGAGGATTTGATGGGGGTTGGGAAATGGAGTAGGAGGAGGAGGGTGAGGGTGAAGAGGATGAATCTGGAGGTGGGTTTTGGTTTGGACATGGTTTTGGAGGATTTTGCAGAGGGAAGTGGTTTCTTGTGGATCTTTAGTGAGTGAGATCTATGGAGTGAAAAGACAGGGTCTTCCGTGAGAACTGAGTGAGATCTACAGAGGACTGAATGAAGGGAGTGAGAATTTGGGCTTGATTGATACTATTTGCCTTTCACTGCCTTGATTGGCGGCAATAACTCATAAAAATGATAGAAACGTGGGCATTTTATTACCGAGTAATAGTTGAACTTTATGTAAACTATGGAGTTACGTAACGTCTTATGTCTAAAATTGTTATTTATTAATGTTGTTCTTCATTTTTAGAATCATGTATGAATATGATCATTGTTTGTTGCGCTCGTGCATACATTGAATTATAGCAATCTATCCTTCCGGGGGTTAGGAAGACTCACAGTGGCATTTCAGTCTCCCTAGTCATCATTGTGCGATTCACTAACGTCAGAAATCTGATCCAGAATGTGCTGCTTGAAATATGGAGTTGTATAACGTTTTATGTTTGGAATTTTAGTCACTTTGCATTTTTAGGTTCATCCATGAATATATTCATTGTCGTGGTAACCACTAAGAACCAAGAGGTATAAAATTGAAATTAGTTGTGTGAGTAAGGGGTGGAAAAAAAATCCCAAAAATCCTAAAAACGAACCGAAAAAATTTCAATCCCAAACCAAAAATGTCCCAAACCAAAATTTCCAAAATTTTCAGGATTCGGGATTGTCTCCTCAATATTTCGGGAATCACATACCGAACCAAAAATATATATTATTAATTTATTATTATATATATATAGGAAAAAGAACCGCTCTCTCTCCCTCTCGCGATTCTCTCTATCAGACACTCAAAGTCTGAGAGTCTTCTTCATCCAGTGCATTGTGCACCGATCCTCCCCCAAATAAGGTAAATTTTGGAATTAATTTAGGGTTTGAAATGTAATTTAGGGTTCGAATTCTAGATTAGGGTTTGTGAAATTTATGTTTTGGATTGGATGTTCATGATTCCAGCCCTAATTTAATTTCTATATTTATGTTTACGGGTTTATGAATTTTTTGTTTTTTTCGTTTTAGGAGTTTGGCTATGATTTGTGTCTTTTAAAAATTTCTATTGGTGACTATACTTTCTGGTTGTTCTGGAATTTTCTGATGTTAAACTGAAGTACATGCAGAGATGTGAATAATTTTCTTGCCCGTAGGTTCCTGCTAGGTATATATGTTGTGCAGACAAACCTGCATTTGGTAATGCGCTGCTCCTCTCAAATGTGTTGTGTTTCTCCATTTTTGTTTACTTCCATTCCACGAAGAAGTCACAATTAACTTGTATATTATCAGTATGATTTTAAAGTTTGTGTTGTCCTCTCGTTAGGAGCACCGTGGTTGAAGTATGTGCTTTAATTTACACAGATTTGTAGGTTACTCTTCTTTGTCAAAACTCAGAAACTTCATCACACAATGGAATGCAGCAGCAACAATAGGAATTATAAAGGTGTAGATTTTAAGTCCTGTTTTCTCCATAATTTTTTGCTTCTTTGTTTATACCTTTCAACTTTCTAATTTGTCTTTAATGCTTTAATACTTTATACATACCAATCAACAACAATAAGCATGGTAAGAGAGCAACCACAACCATCAACAAGATCAAGGGGCCGAAGGGGCCAACAATCTTCATGAACTTTAAGCTTTTCTTTTTGCTTTTGGGTTTGTTACTTAACTTAATTTATTTTTGTTGCATGCATGTGGAATGTTGAATTTAAATAGTTTGATAGTAGAATATATTTGAAGAACAATTCATAATTTCATATTTCAATTAGGGCTATAAATCTATGATTGCACATATTGGTATGTATGAAGTAAAAGACTCAAAATAGATTGCATTGGTGGCTCAAAATAGATTGCACAAACGCATATATGACATATTTGTATGTATGACATATTGGTATTTGTGAAATTGGGCTGACAATTTCAATCTAAAAAGCTAAATTTTAGCCCAAAGGCCCAGTATGTTAAGTTTCAGCCCAATAGCCCAAAATCAAAATTTAATCTCGATTTATCCCGAAATACCGAAAATATTTTGTGATTCCCGAAATTTTGGTTTGGGATTGGACTTCAAATTTCCATCTCGAAAAATTTTGGTTTGAAATTCAGGATACTAGTTTCGATTTGGTATCGCTTACTGAACCAGCACTAAGTCTGACCATGTCAAAATCGGTTTGGAACCGTTGAGGTTCATTGCCAAAATATGAATGGTAGAGCGGATCATATTGGTTGTGGTTAGGGTACATGTACTTATGCCTAACAAGTCTGGAGATAATGATTTAGTATTAATAAAATACAGATTACGATATCATTTAGTATTACTTTTCATTTATAAGTGAGAGATATTAGATTTGAGTACAAAGTGAGGGCATTTTAGGCATTTCCGAATGCCTATTTTTTAGACAGTTATTTTTTGGTTTTTTTTTTGTACGAAATGAGGGCATTTTAGGCATTTCAAAATGTTTCATCAAACTGACATTCTCCCTTTATATATATATATATATATATATATATATATATATATATATATATATATATATATATATATATATATATATAGATTAATAAAACATCTTTTTCAATAAAAAAATATAAATAAATTAAAAATCTTAAAGGATCAAAATTCTTATTAGTATTCAGGGGTTAAATGCACCGATGAAAGATTATTCCATCTTTTATATATAGAATATAAACAATTGACAGTGATTTTTGTTTTTTGGTTAAATCAGATGGAAAATCTCATATATCAACCAAGCATAGCTTTTTGGATTAACCCTCAAAGAAGAAAATTGATTACTCTAAACTCTATGGAAACAAGCGCTGCAAAGAGGAGGAGGCTTCCAGTTGCAGTCCGATCAAAAGGGAGGATTTCCAGCAGGAAGCGAAGGCTTGCAAAGCAAGAAAAGAAACGCACTGATGACTGGCGAAGTAGTATCGACTGAATCACTAGTCTTCCGGATGATATATTGTACTACATATTCTCCTTTTTACTGATCGGATCCATTGCTCAAACGAGTGTCTTATCTCAAAGATTGAGTTGTATATGGGATTCCTTTCCCATCCTCGATTTCTTTCACGTAAGTCGTTCATCAAAACGCCGAAAAGTAGAAATTTTATGCGGAGTTCTGAATCGCCACCGTGAAAACTCTAATGTAACGGTATTTAGGTTTAAAGGCTATTTGAGTTCTTCATGTTTGCATGATTGTATTGATCAGGTGATGAAGCGCAATAATGTTGAAGAACTTGCACTTCATGCCTCTTTGCGTGATGATTTTGTTCTGCCTAGCTGTTTGTTTAATTGTGATTCATTGAGGAGTCTCGCTTAGGCCTTGCAAATACATTCCAACAACAACTCACGACGGTTTAAGCTTTCACCTTTTTCCTTTGGTCTCCCCTCACTTCTCACATTGTCTCTGATTTGGCTACATTTCTTGCCTGTGAAGAATAAGATTAGTGCAATTAATTTGCTTTGCGGATCATTGCATGTTCAAACCCTTTGCAATAAGCTTTGGCTGTCTCCCGATTTCGTCATCCATTTGTTTTGATGGCAGTCTACCGTACTCGTTTATGGAACTTGAGATCTTGCAAATTCATATCGGCTGTTTGAATAAACCTGTTCTCCCAGGTATAGCATGCCAATTCAAGAGCGCTCCTATAATCCTTACTTTTAGTATTTACGTAGCTAGCAGCACCCTCGGAGGAAGAGAAGGTACATGGCACAACATTCTGTTGAACAATGTTGGTTACACTGAAGAGCAATACTGGGAAAGTCAAGTGCAGAATTTGAGCGACTTCCTATGTCACTTAAAGGTGAACATTCATTATTTGATTTGATTATGTTTGCAAGGTTTTTGCTTAAACATGGAAGAGGCTTGCGAGAAACGATTCTTTGCTTCGGTGAGCACAATGTCGACAATAATTGGGAGGATAATGTCTGCTTACTAGAGGGATTCTCCCGGTCATCTACTGATGTCAAAATCTCAGTTGCTTCATCTCATACTAGGATTAAGCGTGTAGAGATAGTACAAGGATCTACAATTAAAAAAATCAGTATGTAGTCCCCTAGTAACTTGTTCGCTTTGTGGTACAACAAAAGGCCAGCGGGTCTATGATATCCGCATAGAAAAGGATAGCAGATAGCTTTGAAACTCCCAAATGGTATAAACTCGTAACATTATGCTGCACGTCAAAAACTCCCTCGTCTTTATAAACATACATACGATATGCATCACATAATTTCAAACCAAGCTATTTACATTTATGATCATAAGATCATAACTAAATCAGTGACATGAATTTAACAAAAACAAAATAAAAAACGAATTACAGGAATTCTTAAAGTATAAGATTTACTAAGGCCAAAAATAAACTTGGTATTTTAATTTCTTGAGAAAGGATTTCATATGCAGAATGAACAACTCAACTCGGATTGCAGTCCCTGGCCAAAAAGTACACTCAAATTGCAGTAAATTCTGCACTGGATTTTCGCAAGCATTCACAGAAGGATATCATCAGTCATAAGTGCATGAGCTCTTTTTGAACTTGATGGGTTTGGTGACAGTGGGATCCAAAATCAAATGGCATGAGATTTGCTTTCGATGCTTTATTTTCACTAGCTTCCCTACAACATACGCTCGAGACCAGATTTCAAAGCTTAAGGTCAATGGAATCGGAACCAATGCACCAGTTTTTGTGTACATCAAACTTGATCCAGCTCCATATAAAGGGACCTTAGTACCATGCAAGTTCACTGATATCGTTCGGAGGCTCTTTCTAGGCTGATAATATTTCTTCAACTGCAAAGACAAAGTTCAGAAAATTTAACACTTATCAAGTGATTCCAAACAGTATCCTACATACGTATTATGTTGCCAGACTACGAATCAAGACCAAACTTTCCTAGTTTGGTAATGTAATATCCTAGTCCAGTTAGGATTTTGGTTCCTGTGTTTTGACCTGAAATTAATTTCGGTCCCCTGGAAGTTCCCGATGGCACTTGAATTGTAAACGGAAAAAAACTTGGACAGAGCTATGAAAGATTAAAACTCGAGGCACCAAAACGTGAGAACAAAGAAACCAAAATAGTTAATTTACCCTTATCCTACATATTATTCAAAAATTTGCTTAGAGATAAATATGGTAGTCATGGTAGAGAATCCAACCTGACCAATTGCTACCGCAATCTCCGAATAAAGGAGACCGATAGGTGAGGAGGTAACATGAATGCCAAAGATTGAAGCAGAGTTGCGCACACTCAATCTTAATGAGCCATTCACTGTCACCATCTTTGATGGAACTCCACTGAAGTCCGAACCCTCACCAATGTAGAAGTTACTGATTTCCAAGCTCTGCAAGAATCGTAAGTGCTCCGTTAGACCGAAACAATTTCATCCTATTAGCAACTGCATATTCCCATTTTCCCACTACATTCCTTGAATTGAAGAACCCCCACACCCCTTTCAGTATTTCCAAATTAAGTCAGAAAAAAAACTGCTATAAAAAAAAACTGTGAGCTGTTTTTGTGTTTGGTAAACACTCAGCTTCAGATTTTTTTCACAGTTTTGGATGAAATAAAGCCAAAAACAAGAAGCTGCAAAACTTAGCTTTGACAAACCGGCATTTTTTCACCTCTATTTTACATAAAAGTTTACCAAACACTCTAATACTGCTTTTTTTTTCTTTTCAAAAGCACTTTTATAAAAAAGTTTACCAAACACTCCGCTGCTTTATTTCACAGCTGCTTATTCTCATATATTCTCATAGCACAACAGAAGCAGCTTTTTTTCAAAGCACAGCAATACCAAATCAGCAGCATCAAATTTTTAGCTTACCTTAACTACTACTTCTGCTTTGTAAGGCCTGCTTGCGCCCCATATGATCAAGCAGAAGACAGTGAACAACAACACAAAGCTAAGTAGTGCAATCAAGACCTGCACTCGCCGCGAAAGCGACTTATCGTTGAAATCATCATAAGCCCCGTCCTCCATAATCACCTTGCACTCCGGCCACCCCTTGTCATTCCTCTGCTTACTACCGCCTTTCCTACCTGAAGAGGACCTGAAAATCCCCGAGAATTTGCTCGAGGAGGAGTTCCTCGAGTGGCGGCCGAAGGAGGGGTGTGAGGGTGACTCCATGGGGCTGTTGTTGTAGATTGGAGTGGCGTGCATTGACAAGGACTTGTCCCCATCGTGCGAGTCCCTTGAAGGGCTCTGCACATAGTACACAGGTGCCTTTGGGGACCTTGACGGTGATGATCCAGCTGAGCTTGTGATATCAGACTCTGATTTTGTTGAATGCATCATTGCCTAATCAGTAATAACAACGCAGGATTTGAATTACGAACTTACAAGTCAAAGCGTTCTGCCAAGAACTTCCTCCACAAATTTGGAAATCACTCAAGTGAAACCCACACAATTTGAGTGGAAATTTACCAAAGATTGAAACTTCTAGCAAATTCTTAGGTACCCAGTAAAAGGTTTTGATAGATATGAACTGGTTTCTATGCTAGAGTGAGGAACTGAACAAATTGACCACTAGAAGTCAGTTCTAGAGAGAGAAAAGAGTAAAAGAATGGAAAATCCTTTCAGAAAATTTCACCAAAAAACTAGTTAAACAGATGAGATGCTGATAAAAATTTCAAAAGCTGCCACAAAGCAGTGTGTTTCTCTGTGTGTATGTAAGGAATGCAGAGAGAGTAAGTGAAGCTTTTGTTAAGGACCAACGAGAAGCAGTGCCCCCACTTGATTTGCAGAGCCAATGATTTTGTACCACACCTTGTTCTTTTGCCAAAACTAGTTGTAAATTGACCAAAAAAAGTGTCGGCAATACACATACTATTATTATTGCTCTATATTATTTACATATAATTGTGTAATTATTTGATCTTAATTGTAAATATTATAATATTATATGTTGGCATGCGACAACGATGCTCCTCAACCTAACAACATTATTCGTTTGATGGGTTTTTTGTATTTTACAAACTACCTAATTTTGATTTGGAGGCTAGTGTTTGTGTTTATTTATTTTTATTCATTTTTTCAGTGTGGGAGAATTGGGTTAAGATTCTATTAATCTAAGTTTTGTAATCCCTGTGAACTTTGTATTTCTTGAGCCCCAAGTCAAAGAGTTGTATATACATGCACCTTGTGATAACAATAGTACTACACAATTTACATAATTCTACGTGATATCAACGAGTTAAGGTTTTTTGTTTTCATGGTCGTGAAACCCTATCCTGCTTCTTCCCAAACTTTCTTGTCGATCTCCCTCTCTCTTCTATCATGGCCACCGCTCTTGTTGCTACCTTTTCAACAGTTGGTGCTTCTATCTCTAGCCTTAACGTCACTTGCTTTCTGAAGTAGACCAATTCCAATTATATCATATGGCTCAGTCAAATGAAGCTCTTACTTCTTGGGCACAATCTTTTTCGCTATGTTGATGGTTTTGCTAAGGCCAATATCGATACCATCCCTACGATTGCTGACAAACTTGAGAAGCCTAATCCGGAGTTTGCTACCTGGTTTCAAGCCGATCAACTAGTTGTGAGTTACCTTGCCTCCACTCTCTTGAAGCTATTTTGTCTCTTATCGTCGGCAAATCATCTTCCAAGGCTCTATGGGACTGCCTTTATGAGCACTTTTCTCAAGCTTCTCTTGCCAATGCCACCAATCTTTGCTTTCAGTTGCTTGCTCTCACCAAAGGGACTCATCCCATCTCTGATTATCTTTAACATGCTAAGTCAATTATTGATTCTCGTGCTGTTATTAACCAACTTGTCTCTAATTTTGATTTAGTTACATCTATGATCAAAGGTCTTGGGAGTGAATATTTTATGTTTGTGATAGTTGTTCTTAAGTTTCCTCTTATTTTGGAGTTACTGGATCTTCGCTCATGGTTCCTCTCCTTTAAAGCTTAAAATCAACCTAACACAGTGCCTATGCCCTTCTTGCCACGACTGCACATGCTCCTGCCAAGCTTAGAGCCAGTTGCAGTTCTAGTTACAGATAAAATCTTGCCACAATAGGAGCAGTAACTTTAGTCTGTTGCTTACCAAGCCCATTATCCAGATCACCCCGCATGCCTCGACACAAGATTCTAAAAAACGCTAGGCACTAGTCGGGTGGCGGGCAAGGCCTAGCACCTAGGCAGACTAGACGGATTTAAGAAAAAATATTATATATTATATAAATAAGTGTCTATTTACAGTTAAAAGGCGCTTCCTACTCCTTCAACTAACATGAGTGCTCTATTCTCCTTGAATATATCTTTCATCATATTTTGAGTCTTCCTTGCTCTTCCAATGCTAGAACTAAATAGGCTATGCTTGGTGAGATCTCAGCTATCGGGCAAATAATATCTCCAACTATTATTTTTTTTCATTAGCAACCAGGTAAAGGGTTCAGTTGCAATAAACTATGGCACCTAAAAATGTTACCTCATCAAGGGTCAAAACTACCTCAATGAAATTCCACTAAGTGAAAGCATCGACATGTGATTAAAGTTCCTCCCCAGCTATGCAGCACGAACCTGTATTTGACCAGGAGGTAGAATTAGGGTTGTTATTCAATGGTGCAACTTGCATTTTTGACATAAGTAAAGGAACCGTCTCTACCAGTTCTTGTACGTATTTGTCTACCTTGGTGGTACAGGGGGGTCCGAACCATAAGCTTTAAAGGGAAGAAGGATGGGGTTAATAAATGTTCCAGCTAGGAATCTCTGTGGTGAAGATATTTTCAAACTAGTGGCCTAATATAAGTTTATTATTTTAATTAAGTTTATCATTCAACATACAACGTATATATTTATAAAATATAAGAAAATTTCCTTTAGTATCTTAGTGATTTTATGGTGTAAGATAAAAAAATTGAGTGATTACTTACAAAATATTTTTTATGAATTTATATAATATTTATTTGAAAGTAATAGTGTTAAAAATGTAGAATTTTTGGATGAGTGGTGATGGAGATATATGAAAAGTCACCTAGACTTATGGAGGCACCACATCTCCCAATACGTGGTACCACTTCCTAATTTTTTATTATTTTTTTTATCAAAAGTACCACTTCCTAATTCAGAAGCCTTTATTAAGATGATAGGTGGCGGAACCTCATTGGATACCTTTACTAATTAAGAAGAGAAAAAGTTTCTTTGTCACGTGGAATGGGAGAGAGAAAATTGAAAGGGATCTTCTTCGGATCCCTTCCACCTAATTCTCTTCATCAAACAATCCGGACTCTTAAAATTTGATCTAACGGCTAAAGTTATCATAACTTTTAAAGTGGGCCTATGCTTTTGGCAGTCAAGGGCCCGGATTGTTTGATGAGGAGGATTAGGTGGAAGGGATCCGGAGAGGATCCCTTTTCTAGAGAAAATGAGCTTTTTGCATCATCTTCTTCGTTGAAGCTCCTCCTTCTGCACATTCAAACAAAATAAAAATTCATAATTTTAACCTCATGCCTTTGACTTTCAATCACGCCCAGGCTGCCTAAGCTTCTGAGCACCCGTCTAGACCCCTTAGGTGACCGCTTAGACCGATAGGCGCCCCCCTAATTTCTTTCTGTGCCTTCCGACTTAAGCTTAATCTCGGCCGTTGACCATCGTGTAGCACCTAAGCCGATTTTTAGAACACTGCATGGACAACAACACAACAAGCTCAACCAAGGCTGTGGAGGCTTCAACTCTCGCAATCATGGTGGATGGGGATGTGGAGCTAGTCGTGGTAGTGGTTTCGGAGGTAGTGGCGGCCTGGCAGAACAACAATTGGGTTCAAACTCTAATCAAGGTATACTCGGTGCTCCTTCTTATTTTTGGTGTACTAATTGTAATACTTCTGGCCATGATGTTTCTGTTTGTCCTCTTCGTTCCACGACTCTTTTTATGAGCTATCATGTTATGCCATATCCACCTAATGCTGCTTATGATCCTAATTGGTACCTTGATATTGGAGTCATTCATTATACAACTAATAATGGTGATGCTCTTCAAGACCATGCCTCTGTAACGGTAAATAATCTATTCTCCTTGGTCATGGCGATGCACTTTTCATAGTTTATCTTGGTAGTATGTGTGGAACAAAAAATAATCAAGAGGCGACACATGAATTTTTGGGTAAAGAAGGACAAAATTACCCTCGAGGCACACTGGAACTCTTACGCGTGAGCAGTCGACAATCATCCCTCAATCAAGTCAAAAGTGCCCAAATAGGTATTTATTTACAACCTATTTCATCCATCCTCATCATATCTTCTCTACAAGGTAACCCCTAAATCTCTCATCTTTTATTATAATAATTAGCTAATTAATTAAATAATTATTCTATTAATTAGCTAATTAACCACAAATCAAGGACCTAACCCACAAAACCATCCAAGTGGCTAGTCTATCTCCTCCCAAGGTGGCGGCCACATCCATATATAAGCCCTCTCATTCTCTCCAAAACTCAATTCTAATTCTCTTGCTAAACTCTCTAAATTCTCTCAACACTTTTCCCTCAAAATTCTAACTTTGGCATTAGAGGTTCTTCGGCCAAAGCCCCCCCTCCATTCATCATGGGCACCATGAGGCTCTTGGCCTTAACCTAAGGTGTTATTTGTTTTGTAGGTGCAATTTTGTCCAAGAGCAAGGAGGAAAAAATTTGCATCCACAATATGTCTCTCCTATTAGGTTCTCATAAGGTTCATTTGAATAATGTCCTTCATGTTTCTCATCTTAAGAAAAAACTCTTGTTTGCTTCTCAATTTACAAAAGATAATTTCGTTATTGTTACTATTCATCCCTATGGCCATGTTATTTCTAACTTTTATTATGGTTCTCCATTGTTTCAGGGCCAATGTAAGGGTTAGCTTTATTCTGTGTCTCTGTCTTGTTAATCTACTCTTCTTGCCGCCCACTCCACCCTATGGCACTCTCGTCTAGGTCATTCATCCACTGAAGTTTTGTCTAAGTTATCTCTAGGGTCATTATGTAAATTAAATAAGGCGTTTTCTAACACATGTGCACTTTCTAAGTTGTAGAAACTATCGTTTAATTTTAAAATAGTTATTGGCCCATTTTCATTTAGTTAATGCATAATGACATATGAATGTCTAAAATAATTTTGTTTATGACTGTAAATATTATGTTCTTTTTACTTATGATGTTAGTCCATACTTTTACTCAATTTTGTCACACCAATAGTATTATTCTCCATGTCTCATGTCCTCACACTCTTCAACAAAAATGATTGGCGGAACGTAAACATCGCCATATCTCCACTGACAATAGGGTTCTTATCACAACAGCTAATGCCTCGTTTTCTCTCTGGGTTAAGGCCATACTAATGGCCTTTTTTAATTTATTAATCTTCTCCCATCCTATGTCCTAGGTTGGTCTAGTCCATATTTTTGTCTCTTTGATCGTCATCCTGATTTGTCCTCCATCCGTATGTTTGGTTGTGCATGCTACCTTTACCTAGGTCCCTTTACTTAGAACAAATTAGGATCTCATTCCAAGGAATGTATTTTTGTAAGGTATAGCTTAAAATACAAAGGTTACAGGTGACTTAACTTGAAGACCAACTGAGTTTATATTTCCCTACACATGAAATTTGATGAGGACACTGTGGATGCAAATTTCTTCCTCCTTGTTCTTGGACAAAATTGCACCTACAAAACAAATAATACCTTAGGTCAAAGCCAAGAGCCTCGCATGCCCACGATTAATGGGGGGCGAGGGGGGGCTTTGGTTGAAGAACTTCTGATGCCAAAGTTAGAATTTTGAGGGAAAAATGTTTGGAGAATTTTGAGTGTTTAGCAAGAGTGAAGACCTAGGTTTTTAGATGGGAGAGAAGGTGACCGGCCTCTTGTGTGTTTTTTATGTGTAATTGGTAGTTTAATTAACCATTAATAGATTAATTAGGTAATAAATCCATTAATTAGCTAATTAACATAATTTAAAAGGAATGTTTTGGGGGTTACCCTTGAGGGTACTTTTGTTATTTTCACCCAAAAATCCATGTGTCGCCTCTTGATTATTTTTGGCTCCACAAATGCCCCCACACCTGTTAGGCTGCTCGTAGAAAAGGGTAACGGGTGTAGAGATTTTCTTTCTTTTGGAAACTTTGGATTGTTTCCTATTTTGATGTTAATTGGAAATTAAATCCTTCTAGGAAAGGGAAATAAATTTCTCTCAAAGCCTATTTAAATCCACCTTAAGTGGGCTGTTAAATCAATTTTGCAGAGTGATTTATTCTACCTTACAAGAAAGAGAGCTTAGAGGATATTTGTTCCCCCTCTTCTAGCAATCTTCTACATTTTGCCCATGCAAAGGATTGTCTTTCGTTGCTTTCTTCGTCTTCTCCGTGCCACACCGAGGTAATAAAATTTTAATTTTCCTTGTCTTCTTCTTGGATAGTGTTGTCACGGGGCAACCGTCGGGGTAGTGCGGCATGTCGGCTGGTAAGGGCCAGGAGTCAACTCAGCATGGGCAGATGAGGTGTTGTGGCAGGGACCACTGTTTGGGCTGCTCAGCTTGGCTAAAGCCAAGGGCAGCTTACGCGGCTGGGTCTGCGGATTGAGGCACTGAGACACAGTGTTAGGCGAGCCGCATTGTAACATCCCACATAGACCAAAACAAAGGGTGGGCATGTATATATAAGGCACATCACCCCCTCTCCGTTGGTTAATGTAAGATGTTACAATCTACCCCCCTTAGGGGCCCAAAACAGATAATATTATGCTACAGTGGAGTCGGTCTGGGATGTGACACGTATGGCTCATATCCTTTGGGCTCTTGGACCTGTCGAGGGCCAGGCCGGCGATTAAGAAAGATGAGGAGGTCACGGGCCTCATGGGCTGCTAGAATGCTGGGTATATAGATATTCTACTTCCTAGTCTGAGAGAAAAAAATGAAGGAAAAGCCAGTACAGGTTGAGCTTCCCTACTGAGTACCATGAATGGCGTTGTCTGCTTAGCCTTCTTCGTTGGGAGAAAGGTGGGCTGCTCCCAATAGAGATGGTAAAGAAGATCAGCGGATGTATTGGCTCGTCTGATCGCTGTTGTAGAGCTTACTATGAATGAAGGTGGAAAGAATAGATCTACCCTGCCTGCTCAAGAGATGCTGGTTGAGAAAAAACTGAAAACTTCCTCCGCTACTCGTGAGGGTCTGCCTGCTGCATAGAGGCTTGTGATTGACATGACTTCTTCTAATGGGAAGAAAAATAAGGTTGCTAGATATAGCCTACGGTACCTGCCATGTTGAGAATGACTAGTATAACTGTTGGTAAGATTGTTCATCATAGAGGTCCTCTCATGCCCCCAATACCGAAGTCTGTACAAGATGTTTGTTAAGAGGTAAGTCTGGTTCACATTTGGAGAGGCTTGCTATTATGAAAAGAGATAAGATGGACTCTACTGCTAAAGTGGCGCCAAGGCCTACTTCCCCTGCTGTTGAGACTAATTTGCCTGCTGGAAAAGAGGAGACTTCTTGCGTGGACAGCGGTGAGAAATCCACTAAGCCTGATTCTGAGGAAGCTGTTGAGATTTGATGTGAGAATTAAACGCACACAAATTAAACCCTATTTGTGACAATTGTAGTAATGATGTAAGTAGGGATCGTTCTAACCGGGAATTAACTAGGGGTGCTAAACACTTTAAACTAACTCAAAGAAATAAAAATAACCTTTAAAACACTTAACTCACTTAAAGAAAACTCGAAACAAGTTCACAAGACTCAAAATGAGCTAAAAACACAATCTAAAACATAATTGAACCAATTAGATACTCTAAGACAATTGGGAATTTGGTTTTGTACGAAAATCAACAAACAAAACAAGAATGTAAACTAGGCAGATTTGGACGAATTTAAAGGTGTTTGTGACTCCAAATACTTAAAAACCAAAATAAGACAGATTATAATGACTAAGACTTAACAAAATATGGGGGGATTGTGTTTGGATGAGATTAAATTAAATGGACAGATTATAATTAAGGCAGATTGTAAAACAAATTGTGATGAATCAATGGATGATGGAATAGCTAAGGGGTTCTTCTCCACACATGTTACACTTGCATACAAGATGATTTTCAGTTGGTCTTTCGATAAATTATGAAACTCAACACCCCGGGTTAATTAGGTCTGCTTAAATTAACCGTCAAGTTCTCCTTAAGTTAATGAATTGGATGGGTTTGCGCAACGCAATTCACAACATTCTCCAAAAGTCCTTTACGTGAAAAGCACAATAAAGATACAATCAAAGATCATTAAGCATCATGAAAACTATAAGTGTTGACGAGGCCTTCGTTACTATGATGAGCATGAAACTAGTGCCAAGAATTCATTTAACGCGATTGTTTATAAGCAACCTCCACTACTTGTGAATATAAGTTCATAACTATTAGGTGAAACTCACTTATATTCTAGCGTCATATTCATGCATGAAAATTAAGCGTGCACTCTCAATAAACATACATAAATAAGTTATCAATCAAACAGTTAAACAAATTGAATCCACAACTTATGAAATTCCAACCAAAGGTAATCAATTCATATTGCAAGCATAAACATGGTTTCGAATCACCCCCTAGCTAAAGGGGGTTTAGTTCCTCATACGTACAAGACAAAGAGAATTGAAATTAAACATTGAAATCAAAGGAAAAGAAACACCTAAACATTCCAACAACTCAAACTTGAATTGTATGAACGTTTAGGCCCTCTTCTCTTCCTCTTTGTTGTTGCACAAGGTCTAAGGATAGTGTTTTGGAGGGTATTTGTATGTGGAATGGAGTGGGGAGTGGTGGAAATGTGTATGAATTTCTGGAATGTTGAGGAAGGCACGGCAAGGATTGTGTGATGGTGTGTGTGTGTATGTTTTGTGGTGAATGGGAAAATTGTGTGTATGAATGCATTGCATGGTTTTATAGGGAGAGAATGGATGGGAGATCATGTGAATGGCAGCTAGGAGGGAATGATTAAAGAGGGAATGCATGTGGAATGACAACTAGGTGGGTTGGTGGAAAGCTGAAAATGCAAAGGGGAATGCTGGAAATGGGATGAGAGTGCACGGCAAGGATTGTGTGTTTGTGATGGGAGAAAATGGATGAATGATTAAGAGTGCATGTGGGTGACTTATAAAATGGGAAATCATGTGAGTGACAACTAGGGTGATTGGTGGCTGTGATGCGTGATTTATACGCACACAAATTAAACCCTCTTTTTATCAATTGTAGTAAGTATGTAAGTAGGGATCGTTCTGGACCGGGGATTAGGAGGGATTTTTAATCACTTGGATTTGACTCAAAAACGTAAAAACAAGTTTAAAACACTATACTAGACTCAAAGAATGCAAAACTCAACGCTTTAAAAACACAAACTAAATTAAATTCTAACTAAATTGAACAATAAAGTAAAGGGGGATTGAGTTTTGAACGAAAGTAAACTAAATGAACAAATTACAATTAAAACAGAATGTAAATATGAAATTGATGAAATGGAATGAATGGATGCTAGCCAAGGGGTTCATCTCCACACATGTTACACTTGCATAATAAAATGATTTCCAATTGCATTTCAATAAACCATGAATTCTCAACACCCCGGGTTAATTAGGTCCGCTTAAATTAACTGTCAAGTTTTCCTTAAGTTAATGAATTGGATGATTGCATACGACAACCCAAAGCATTCCCCACAAGTTCCCTACATGAATTGCATAATAGAGAAACAAGCAAGAATCATTAAGTTTTTTGAAAACTATAAGTGTTGACGAGGCATTCGTTACTATGATTGCATGAAACTTATGCCAAGAATTTATTTAACGCGATTGTTTATAAGCAACCTCCACTACTTGTGAATATAAGTTCATAACTATTAGGTGAAACTCACTTATATTCTAGCGTCATATTCATGCACGAAAATTAAGCGTGCACTCTCAATAAACATACATAAATAAGTTATCAATCAAATAGTTAAACAAATTGAATCCACAACTTATGAAACGCAATTAGAAGTAATCAAATCAAAACGCAAGCATAAACATATATTTCGAATCCACCCCTAGCCAAAGGGGGGTTTAGTTCCTCATACGTACAAAACAAAGATAAGTAAATTTAAGCATTGAAATCAAGGAAAAGAAAACACCTAAAAATTCCAACAACTCAAACTTGAATTGTATGAACGTTTAGGCCCTTCTCCTCCTCTTTGTTGTAGTACAAGGTCTAAGGATAGTTGGTTTGAGGGGAATGGAAGTGTGGAATTATGGAAATGGATGAGGAGTGGTGTTTGGATTATAAGGGAGACTCACGGCATGGAATGGGGAAGTGTTTGTGTTGTGGTATGAGAATGGAGAGATGGAATTGTGAATGAATGCATGGGTTTTTATAGGGGGAATGGGAGAATATGTGGCTGAAATAATGATGGAAAAACAGCTAGGAATGGGATGGGAGTGCACGGTAATGATGGGAAAAAGGGATGGTGGATGAATGATGAAGAGTTGCATGTGGCTTAGTGTTTAAAGAATGAAAGGATGTGCTGGAATTGGTTGTGAAAAGCTGGAAATGGGAGTGGGAACTCACGGCATTGATGGGTTGTTTATGGGAGAATAAATGTATGATGGTGGCTGAATAATTAAAGGGATGTTGCTAGGTTGGAAATGCATGTGGCTGCAATGAAGGGAAGCTGGAAGAATGTGGCTGAAATGGTTGAGGAAGGCACGGCATTGAGTTGTTTGTTTATGTGAAGTGTGTGTGAATGCATGTGAGTGCATGTGTGTGTGAATGGTGGTAGCTAGGGTGAATTATGATGAATGCATGTGAGTGACAACTAGGTTAGTGGGTGGAAATCTGAAAATGGCATAAGGGAATGGGAGCTCACGGCAATGAGGGAAGTGTTTGGTGATGGGTGCATGTGTTGGTGGTTTTGCATGGCTTTGATGGATTGTTTGATTGGGCTAGAGGTTTTCCATGGCTCAAAGGATTTGTTTGATTGGGCTAGGCCCTTTGTTTTATGTCCCAAAGAGCATACAAGGCTTCAATTTCGTCCATCCTCTTGGCTCCATGGTTAAGCTATCCAATCCATGCCCAAAAATGCTCCAAATAGCCTCAAAATGCACTTTCTTGCTCCCTAAGCCCTTAGAACCTGAAAACACACAAAAGAAGCATAAAGGACTAAAATAACTAGAGAAACATAACGTAAATGCACGAGAACAAGCCATTTAAGTCGCATGAATATGCTCCTATCAGGCTGCAATGATGAAGTGGGATGGCTGGAAATGGGATTGAAGGCCACGACAATGGGTTGTTTTATGTGCATGTGGCTGAAATTGGTAGGTTATGCATGGGTTAGGATGGTTTTTGGAAAGAGAATGGGCTAGGCCCTTTGTTTTATGTCCTAAAGTGCATACAAGGCCTTCAATTTCGTCCAACACTTTGGCTCCAAGCATAAGTTATCCATCCTTAGCCCAAAAGTGCTCCAAAAGGCCCAAAAAGGCTCCACATGCATCCTTTCGTCAAATACGTCTTATGATCCTGAAAACACACAAAAGAAGCTTGAAGAATTAAAATAACTAAGAATTAATAACATAAATGCACGAAAACGAGCCAACTAAGTTGCCTAAATATGCTCTTATCAGTTCACATTTGGAGAGGCTTGCTATTATGAAAAGAGATAAGATGGACTCTACTGCTAAAGTGGCGCCAAGGCCTACTTCCCCTGCTGCTGAGACTAATTCGTCTGCTGGAAAGGAGGAGACTTCTTGCGTGGACAGCGGTGAGAAATCCACTAAGCCTGATTCTGAGGATGTTGTTGAGATTTGTGTGCTTTTGAAACTAGATCTGTTTAAAGACATAGGCTCTTGTGCCAAGTTTGTCGATGGCGTTAAAGGGGTTGTTTGCCCAAGTTCCTTTGTGAAGCATACGACCGAGTATAGGAAGATTGCCCTACTTGCCATGATGCAGAAGACGACTATTATGGCAACCGAGTCTATGCTCCTTCACCAAAATGATACCAAGGTTGCTAAGGAGGTGGCAAGGGTTGTGGCAGCTGAAGCTTATTCTTCAATTTGAGACCGCTCGCCAAGAGATCGTTGACTTGATGACTAGGCTTGACGCGATCCAAGTTAAGTATGAAAGTGCAGAGAAGGAGATCAGATGTCACATACCTCAAATTCAAGATCTTAAGCATGCCGTTTCTTAGCTTCGTTTCGCTGCTTGCGCAAAGGATGAAGAGTTGATTGCTGCTTATAATCAAGTGATCCACTTTAAGAGAATTGTCAATAGGCTTGAATCTCAAGTGTTGGAACTTCAAGGTGTACTGAAGATCAACGAAAGTCTGAAGAAGGAAGTGGATGAGCTGCAGCGCATCCATATTAGTCTGCTCGAGAAGAATGAGCAGCTGAAAGGTGAAAAGGATGTGCTCGAGGTTTTGAGACCTTTTCTATTTCTCCGAAAGACATGCTTGCTTTTACTTTTGAGGCTTCCATTGGTGAAGTAGCTGGAAAAGTTGGTGCCCAGGTTGGGGCAGCCGGAGGTGAAGTGCTGGATGATACCGCTACTAAGAGCATCGTGCCTGCTGAAGGTGTGGCGACTGAGTAGTCGTGGGATATCCAAGCTGTTGAAGTGTAGTATTTTAGGTAGCCTTTAGGATTGTCTTTTTTTTTTCCTTGTAGCTCTTGTTTTGCTTAAACTCTTTCGGCCATTACTAGTTATTTATAAACATACTTCCTTCATCTTTCTTTATCTACACTTCTTTTATTCATGCCTTAACCTTTAGACTTTATAGACCAGTGGTAGGCGTGCTACTTTTTTATAAGCAGACAGGCTCGCGTAGCCTATGCAGCCGTAGGTGTTGGTGTAGAACTTTGCAAAGTTGTTAGCCATGGGGTTGGCAATCGAATGCCTTATTTACAGAAGCAGACAAGTCTGCGTAACCACTAGGCTGTTAACCTTGGCTTTCTCCAATTTCGTAGGTTGCATAGCAAGTATCACAACATTTTAAGACTTGGTGTAGGTTGTTCCGCGCTTGGCAGAGGTGAAGCTTATTGACTACGTAGCATGTCGACAATGGATAAAGTTTCATATATGCACAATAGCTTGTTTAACCTTTCACAAGAATGTGTAGTTGTATAAATTTATTGCGGCTTTAGTGCTTGAAGGGCAAGCCGTAGGTAGTCTTCCAAAAACCATAGGCTACCTTAGTGCACTCGGTAATAGCTTTAGGGTTCCATGGTAATCGTCTGTAAGGCGTACTGCGTAATGTGTCCCTTCCGTCTATGGAGCCCAGTTCCCTACGGATTAGGCCAAGAGACCCAAAATCCTTCAGCTAGCTAAGCCTTGAAAAATGCCATTGTGGCTACTTCTAGGAATCCTGACGCAAGCCATCATGTACCTAGTTATACCAGGGCAGCCCGACTTATCCACGTCTAGATATTCGGATTGTAAGTTTATCCTCTCGCCTTGGAGAACAGACCCATTTGGGTGTTGGGGCATTGGTTTACCTTCTCGCACTAGAGAGCAATTAGTTTATCCTCTCGCACTGGAGAGCAGACCCATGTGGGTATCGGGAAATTGGTTTACCCTTTCGCATTGGAGAGCATGGTTGGTCCCTCGGGGGGTGCAATTCCTACGATGAGTACTTAAGAAGGGTGCAATCTTCTTCTAAAGTGCATGAGTGATCAATTGTCATAAGCATGCAGCCGAGCCAGGTTGCAAATTACTTTTGAATTCCTTATTGAAAAATGAGTGAAACAAATGAGAACTTAGCTGTAAGGTAGGAACTGCATAACAACTAATAAGTCCTCGGCTTATGAAGTGGTACCCGTCGAGTTGCTTGAGTCTTCGGGCTTAAATGTAATGAGAGGTCACATATAATACTTCTTTAGATTGTAAGCGTTCCATTGTTTTTCGATCTCTTTGTCGTTCATCGTGGCAGAGGTGTAGCTACTCTTGTTGCCTACTTTGTTGATCTTGTACGAACCTTCCCAGATGGGATCCATCTTTTTGGAGTCTTCTTTGTGGGCAATGATGAAGGCTTTTTAGGACTAGATCTCCTGGGCCGGAAATGGCAGATCTTAGCCCTTTTGTTGTGGCTGGAGAGGAGCTGCTGCTGGTAGGTTGTGATGTGGGTGATGGTATGCTTGCGTTTCTCTTCTGCCAGATCTAAGCTTGTGGCCATCTCTTTACTATTCTGCTCAATGTTTGGCAGTAGAGTGGTGATACTTGACTTGATGACATTAGGATGAATAATTGCTTCTGAGCTAAATGCTAAAGAGAAAGGAATATCATCAGTTGCTCATCTTTTGGTGGTGCGATATGCCCATAGATATCCAGGGAGTTTGTCTGGCCATTTTCCTTTCTTGTCGATGAGGGATTTCTTAAGGCAGTCAAGGATCATCTTGTTAGATGCTTTGAAGCCTTGAGTGATCGACTGCTTAGGCATTGAACTGTCTGGGGTGACAAGGACCACAGATACTTCCTAACCTTTGTAGTTGGATGCGCTGTCGACATGTAAATGCCAGAAGTCTCCATCGGGTGGAGCAAACGTGGCTAAAGCATGCTCGGCTTCCTCTAGGACATCGTTGTGCCGCTCTAGAGTTGAATTATAGAGCAAGGGTCGACTGGGGCTATGTGACGTAGCAGGAAGTGGTGTTCAACTGTTGGTACATGTTGCTTCTATGTAAAATCTTTTGGGGTGATAAGGATAAAACTTGCTTCCAAGTGTGTCATTCTAGTGTTCGTCTGCCCTTGGCGCGCCTTTTGGCCCAAGTTGTTGCGTTCATAAAAAAAATTTTCATCTGCCAGTGTTTATGCCTTTATCATCGCGTGTCTGGATTGGGTGGAATAGTGTGTCATGAAGATGACTGCGTGTGTCTTAAGGTAAAACTTGAGCTTCCAGGTTGTAACATCTATTGTTAAAGTTAGCTTTTGAATTTCTGGTAGCATCGATAAGAGCTTTTGAACTGTGGAATACAAGTAGTCGGGCCTCCAACTCTTTTCGTATGATGGTAGAGCTTATTGCTACTTCAGATACCATCAAACATGTGAATAAGTCATCCGCTGCTTCAGGTTTGGGTAGTAGGGAGGTGACGTCGGGTACTTCTTCAAGTCTTTGAATGTGCATCGGCGAGCCTCGTCCCAAAGTCCATGTTTCTCTACTAGAGCGAAAAAGACTGCTAAAGTTAGATCTTCTTTCATGATCAATTTTTTTAATAGCAGGTGGTCTGCTAGAAGTCTTTTTTGGAATGCTGCTCTACCTATCGAGTCATTGCATCCGACTATCCTTGCCTTCTCTGTTTTGAACCTCTTCATATAGTCGTAAAGCAACTCTTTTAGGTTCTTCTTGACGTTGAACAAATGGTCGGACTTCTTCTTGATCGAGCAATAAGACGAATATTCTTTGGTGAAAACCAAAGAAAGTTCGTCGAAACTCCAGATAGATTATGGTAGCAGGGTGTAAAACCAATCTTGCACCTCGCCTTGTAGAGTGATGGCTAATATCTTGCACATAAGATCGTTGTTCTTTCGATACAGGATCATTACGTTTCGGTAGTGCTTTAAGTGTCTCTCAAGGTCTTCATCCCTTTTGAAAGATGTGAAATATGGCATGCTGAACTCGCGTGGAAGCTTTACCTGCTTGATCTCGTTCGTGAAGGGTGACCTGCTTATGTTTGTCATGTTCCATCGTAGTGTATCGTCAGTGACCTCGTTGTGTTGGAAATTACGAAATCGCTTGGTCAAGAATCTCTCTACTTCTTCTTGAATTTTTCTTTGCTGGGGTAGCGGAGCTCTCGGCTACCCCCAATTGTGACTTACTGGTCTAGGTTGTTCTTCTATGTGTTTGGCTCATCTATGTCGCGGATGCGGTGCATTCATAGCAGGTGAGCGAGTTCTTCGTAGGCTACGGTTGAACTTGAGCCAGATTGAGTGGCCGCTTCTCTCTGTCCGTCGTACTGCCTATTCCGATGTGAGGTGGATGATGCTCCTTACGCGAATGAACACTTCGCCTGGAAGATTGTTCATGTTAACTATCGGAGTGTGACCCCAACTGTGAATGTATGTTCATCTGTGGGCCTAGTCTAGTGCGCATGCTCATCTGCACGCTAAGACAATAGTCTATGTTATCTCGAGGGCCTAATCAAGACTGTACACTGCCTAAAGACTCGGTTCGTGCTGGTTGAGTGGTTACTTTCCAGAACGCTGCTGAAGAGGTTCTTTGTCTGCCCTTGTCCTACTTTGGGACACCTCGTCTGGGGCACGTTACATCTCGGTGCGCTGCAAGAGTTGGTTCACCAAAGTCGTCTGCTATGCGAGAATGCTCATCAACTCTATGACTTGTTAAGACAAGTGTTGTTCTCCATTTAGGTTGGAATAGGTTGGAAGGAATGCATCTCCTTGAGCAGTGGAAATGTGGTAGACTCCGGGCGCTAGATTTCAGTTGGGAAATGTCAAATCTGCAGAAAATGTGGTGAAAATGCTCCTGGTTCGATCGTTGGGAAATTTGAAGCCGGGACGGTTAAACTAATCTTGGATCGATTTGGGCTACTTGGAAGGCCATGGGAGCAGACTGGGCTGCGGGAGCAAGTTGGGCCATGGAAGCAAGCTGGGTCAAGGGAGTTGGCTACTCGACGGGAGCAGGCTAGGCCACGGAAGTGGGCTGCTGGGCAGAAGCAGGCTGGGCTTGCGTTGGGCTTGGAGTGACATGGCTTGGGTCGTGGCTTTAGTGTCATGGGCCTTGGATGGCATGGCTTGGGCTTGCTTAGATGGCACGGCTCGAGCCGTGGTGGTGACTCCATAGACCTCATCGCGCATGGTGATATGAGCATATTTATGCGACTTAATTGGCTTGTTCTCGTGCATTTACGTTGTGTTTCTTTAGTTATTTTAGTCCTGTATGCCATTTTCGTGTGTTTCTAGGTTCATATGGCTAAGGAAGCAAAAAGGTGCATTTTGGAGCATTTTGGAGCAAAATTGGACTTGGAATGGATAGCTTATGTTTGGAGCCAAGGTGTTGGACGAAATTGAGGCACTTTAGGACACAAAACAATGGCCCTAGCCCAATTACATAACCTTGCCATGGCTTATCCTTTCTCCCCTTCACTTGCCATGCAAACCACCCTATTTTAGGCCCATTCTATGTACTTAAACCTTAGCCCTTTAACCTTGCAGCCATATCCCCTCTTTTATCCACATTCATTCATAAGCATTCATAATCATTCACCACCAATTCAGCCACATGCACTTATTCTTTCATCATTGCACCACAATCTTCACCATTGCCGTGGCCTACCCTCACATTTCCAGCTTTCCCCCTTGCAATTCCACATGCATATTCAATCATCCACACATTGCCGTGCATCCCACTTCATCATTTCAACTTTCCAACCTAATTCACATGCATTCCATCCTTTAATTCACCCACATGCTCTCCCATTTCAGATTGCATTCCATTTATTCCAGCCAAGCCACATGCACTCCCTTTAATTAATTTAACCTAGCTGTCATTGCACATGCATTCATAATCATTCACACCTTGCAGCCACTCCACATGCATTTTCAGCTTTCCACCAACCTCCTAGCTGTCATATTCCCTCTTTTTCACCTATAAATAAACATCCATTGCAGCCACAAGAAGGGGGGATTCATGCATTCAGCCATTCACCACAGAAATTAGAGGCCCTGAGCCGTGCAACACACACCATTCCATCCATTCAGAAATTCATCCATTCATACACACACTATTCACACAAACCCCCTTGTGCCGTGCCTCCCATAAATCCATTCAGAAATTCATCCATTCCCCATCCAATTCATTAACTAAAGGAGAACTTGACGGTTAATTTAAGCGGACCTAATTAACCCGGAGTGTTGAGTTTCATAATTTATCGAAAGACCAACTGAAAATCATCTTGTATGCAAGTGTAACATGTGTGGAGAAGAACCCTTTGGCTATTCCATCATCCATTCATTAAATCCAAATTCGTTTTACAATCTGCTTAGTTTATTAACTTGTTTTGTTATTTCAATTTTCGTCAAATCAAAACCCCCCCCCTTTTACTTTCTTGTTCTTTAGTGCTTAGAATCTGTTTAGTTTATGTTTTAAAGTATTTTGATCAAGCCATAATCTTAAATTCGTCCAAAATTGGGTTTAAGGTCAGAAACTGCCTAGTTAGTGTTTTTAGGCAGTTTTGAGTCTTTTGAACTTGTTTTGAGTCTTTTGGTTTGTCTTAATGTTTTAAAGTTTAGTTTTGCATTCTTTGAGTCTAGTATAGTGTTTTATATTATGTTTTTACGTTTTTGAGTCAAATCCAAGTGGTTAACAATCCCTCCTAATCCCCGGTCCAGAACGATCCCTACTTATACATATACTACAATTGTCAAAAAGAGGGTTTAATTTGTGTGCGTATAAATCTCGCATCAAATTTTGGCGCCGTTGCCGGGGATTAGCAACTTTGCTAATCCTTTGGATTGTTATTTTCGTTTTCTTATTAGTTTTAGTTTTAGTTTCTATTATGTATTTTAGTTTTAGTTTTTTATTTGTGTTTTGTTTGTTGAATTCAAGTACTAGAGAAGCACAACATGGCACTTGATAATGCTTCTCTTTTGTCACAGCTCAAGGAAAGGTCCCAAATGCAAAGCGTTGGTACATTTGATCTTCAATCAAGGAATAACGTGTTTTCCAATACTTACAATTCGGATTGGAGTGATCATTCAAACTCTATGTGGTGGGAACCTCAACATGTTCAACAAGAAGGATATTGGCAGCCATATGAGGAGTTCTATTCAAGACCTATGCAGCCACCACAACCTCATATTCAATATGCCCAACCAAACTCAAGTTCGTCAATAGATTATAATCAAAAGCTTAATGAATTAATTTGTTTGGTGCATGGCTCACAAAATCAAGTCAAGGAGGCTCAACAAGGAGGATATTGGCCGCCATATGAGGAGTTCTATTCAACGCCTATGCAGCCACCACAACCTGCCCAAAGCAATGTAGGTAATTCAAGTGATAATGATAAGATTTTTCAATTACTTATTACTTTGACGCAGGGAGTCTAAACTCAAAACAAAGAGAGCCAAAATCAAGACAAAAGGTTGGACCACTTGGAAAAGCAAATTGGGCAGATCGCGGAGTTCGTAGGATAGTTTCGAGACCAAGGCGAACTCCCTAGTTCAACCATTGCAAATCTGAAGGGAGGATTTGAAACTGCCAAGGAAATCATCTTGAGAAGTGGCAAGGAGGTTGGAACGGACCCTCAACCATCAAAATCAAATCACAAGGAAGATGAAAGATTGCAATTTGAGGAAGAGGAATACACCCAAGCCACGGCAAGGGTGGAAACACCTTTGCCGGAGGCACCTATTGCTCCTACGCCATCTAATTCAGGTAAGGTTGTTCCAAATTTCATTATTTCTAACCCCGTTCCAACAAATATCCCTATTCCTTGCAGGTTCATGAATTCCAAGGAAGAAGAAAGTGAAAAAGACATCTTGGAAGCCCTTTCAAATGTGCAAAGTATGGAATATCATGAATTCATCAAAGATGACGTTCTTGAGATAAACAACCCCAAAGAAGTTGAATTTTATGACACAGGACAAGGAACAATCCTCACACATAATCTGTCCAAGGGCAAAATTCCTGAAACGTTCAAGGAAGATGAGTTTATTCTTGAGTTCATATCGGAGCACACAGGTAAGCCGCCTCCCCGAATTTCAAATTTCTTTTATACTAATATGTTGTTAATGATTCAGGCATCCACTCTTGAATTTAAACCATTACCGGATCATTTCAAGTATCACCTTCCATTCAAAGATCAATTCCATGCCGTTTGATTCAAAAAAAAAAAAAAAAGGCAAAATGTAACTTTCACAAAGGTTGTTTTCTTGAAGCCCCTCTACTTGGCAAAACTACAGAAGCGGGAGGCATCAAAGAAGAGGCCTCAATACTTGGTGGAACGCTTGATGACCCAGGAAAAAGGTGCCTCTGGAGGAAAGCCGAAAGACTTTGACGGTCACTTTGAATTCGGCCTTCAGACTCTTGCAGCTCATAAAGCTTCCTCTTCATGCCCGTCGAATAATTGTTTGCAAGCACGTGCAAACTTCTATTCTCATACTTTAGCTGCTTGATCTCTTGCTTGAGATTTTCCACCTCTGCCATCAACGATTCAACTTGACGGGAGCGAGCAAGTAGGCGTTGGCCCATGTTGGACACAGAGCCTGCACACTGAACACTGAGAGCGAGAGACTCTTGAACGGCCAACTCATCGGACCGTCTTGAAAGCAGCCTACTATCTTTAGGAGTGAGGAGGTTCCTAGCTACTATCGTAGCTGTTGTTGCATCCGTCATCATGGAGTCTTCACCTGTAAGAGGGCAATTAGAAGATAAAAAAGAAGGGCGCCATACATTACCTTGACGGGGCGCAACCGGATCGCTGCTGAGGCTCAAATCTAAGCTAAGGTTAGATGGGTTAGCCATTTTTCAAAGGTGTTCAAAGAGAAGGGTTGGATGGAGTAAAATCTCAAAGGGCCGGAGACGATTTTCAAGAATGGGCAATCTTCAAAGTGTGCATGATGGAGGTGATCGATACCTCTATAAAAAGCCAAGGCGACACGACCACCGATTCAAAAAGCCGGAATTTCCTGCGTAAATTTCGGCGACGCTCTCTCGGCTTTTCAGAAAACGCGTTCAACTTTGTCAAAAGATATCTGACAAAGTCGAAAACACGTGGAGATCATCATCGCAACGACATACTTTTGCCGACAAGCGTAAAGTTCGGCGACGCTTTCTCTGCTTTTCAGAAAACGCGTGCAACTTTGTCAAAAGATCTCTGACAGAGCCGCACCCGTGACTATTCCTTGCCATTCAGAAATCGAAGAGGCGTTTGCTCAGAAATCGAAGAGACGTTTGTCGACAAAGGTAAAAGAACAGTACCACCACTTGCTATTGAGAAATCCCTATATATGTCGACCTTCATCTCTTATGGCAAGGTAGACCTGAAGAAAATGCCCAACTCTTCCTCACCTCTGAGGGCGCACTCTCAGCAAAGCCTCTTGAAATACTCAATTTTTTCTCCCCCAAAGAAGATACCAGATACCTGGAGTACAGATGAGGCAGAAGGAAACGGTAGATCGAAGCATGTGGAGACAGCCACAACAAATACATGTGCTGATTCATTCGCTGTTTCTTCAAAAGCAAAGGTATCTCATATGATCAAGGTCTAAAGAAAAAGTATCTCATATCATGCTCTTTCCTTGTCTTTTCCTTTGTCCTTGTTATTACTCGCATGGCAAAGTAAACGAAAGCAATCAGCCGACACTTGGAGTCAGTCTTCCGATCTGGAACCGACTGCCTGGAATCTATTCCCTGGTTGCTTACCTAGCGTTGCTCTCGAGTAGTCATCTTCAACGGTTGATACACTTCCAGAGAAGGGACCACTTCTGCAAGGGGAGCAAGTAAGGCAAGTGAAAATGATACATTGAAGCATGTGGAGACAAGCACAACAACTGCATAGGCTGAGTTATCCTCTAACCCTCTTCAATACGAATTGGAAAGATTGAACAAAGAAACAGATAAAAGGAGTAAGCTCAGACCTTCGGGGGAGACCAAAAGCCCAGTTCAAGAGTAGCCTGTGGAAAATCAACGAGTGGAGGAGACCAAAAGAATCCTCCAGCCCAGTTCAAGTGTAAGTCTGTGGAATCACCAAGATCAAAGCCTCAATGCAATCACCAAGGAGAAGATGGAATTTACACTCCATAACCAGATTTGCGTCCCTAAACTCTTCTCTTTGTTAGTTACATTCTACCATGTTTAGTATGTTTAGTTGCTGTTTGTGTGTTTACTTATGTTTTGTGGGAATCTATGCTTCAAACATTGAGGACAATGTTTGATTTAAGTGGGGGGGGGGGGGTAACTAAGTATATTTGATGCAAATTCGTGGGATTTTATCACCCATAACTTCAAATGTTGTTCCTTGCTGTTTTAAGGTGTTTTTAAGTTGTTTTAGAATGTTTTAGTATGTTTTGTTTTTATAACTCCGAAAATCACATAAAAATTTGAAAAACATGTTTTGAAAAGCCTAAAAAGAGTGTTTTGAGTCGTTTTTGTGTGTTTGTGTCTTAGGGTACCTTCCAACACAATGATAAGGATTTGGTTTGTAATTGCATGACTGTTAAAAAGAGTTATAAACATAGAGAAAAGTTTGATTTACTCTTGGTATATGCTTGGTTATGGTTATAATGTATGACTTCACATGCAATCATAAAAGAAAAATTCGTTTTTGTAACATGCTTGAAGGAAGGAACTCAAACAAACGCTACAACCCTGTGAGACTCGAGCCATTACCTTCTTTGGAGAGTTATAATCTGTGATTTTTTGTTTTCTAAAGTTGTTGCATGATCTCATTATTCCTTGCTTGGTTGCTACTTAGAATGCAATTGTATCATGATAGAACTAAATGCTAGAACTTATATCCGTTTCATTCACAGCATGACATTGAATTGCATAACATATATCAAGATGAAGTTGTGTAGTTGCCACCATAGCCAAATAGCCTTACTTCCCATATTTCGTATATGTTGTAAGTTTTAACCCCATTGAGCCTTGTTTAGCCTTTATTCTTTGTTTACCCACATTATCCTCACCTAGCCTAGTGTAGGACAGTCCACACCCTTGTTCTTAAAAGATAGTGAGCATGACTTAAATGAATTCCTTTTGAGTACATTATGAAAGAAAATGAGTGTGGGGGAGAGAATGTTTTGTTCTTAAGTGTTTATGTATGTTTTGAGAGTCAAAAGAAAAGAAAAAAATTGTGAAAAACATATGAAAAAGAAAAACAGAAAAGAAAAGAAAGAAAAAAAGAAAAAAAGAGCTTGTTCTCCCTTTTTGTTCAAAAGTTGAGTTTTCATTCAAAAGTGAATTCTAAGATGATTCAAGTGCTTTGCTCACTATTTCTTTAAGAACCTTTGTTTTCCATATCCCTTCTTTGTTAACCACACACCCCAAGCCCCATTACAACCCGTGACTTCAATCTTGAGTGTTATGTGTTTCAGTTTGTGGAGTTTGAACTTGGTATGAGCATATGGTGTCACTGGTTCTCGCATCTAAGTAGTAGCATTCCATTCATGAGATCATACCTAAACATGCTTATTAACTCCAGAAATTGCTCTCTTTATGACACATATATGTGAGTGTTCGTTTTCAGGTTTACATCAATCTTCTCACATGTAACTAGATTAGGGTGTGTAGTTAGAAAATCTGTGTGAAAAATTGAGTGCATATCTTGTAAGGAATTGAGCAAATTCTCTAAGGCATGTTACTACATTCAAAACATGGTTTTAAATGCTTAATTGTGAACTAGTATGTGGTGACTATGATTAAGAATGTACTTAAGTGTGAAGATGACTAAAATCTATGGGAATGATGATTTTTAATTTGTCATGTGCATTGGAAATCCCTGAGGCAATGTTGGAAGGTTTAGATTGTCTTTTGTTTGTTTTGTTTTGTTTCGTTTTGTTTAGTTTGTTTGTTTTGCTCGAGGACTAGGAAAAGCTAAGTGTGGGGGAATTTGATAGGAGCATATTTATGAGACTTAATTGGCTTGTTCTCGTGCATTTACGTTATGTTTCTTTAGTTATTTTAGTCCTTTATGCCATTTTCGTGTGTTTCTAGGTTCATATGGCTAAGGAAGCAAAAAGGTGCATTTTGGAGCATTTTGGAGCAAAATTGGGCTTGGAATGGATAACTTATGTTTGGAGCCAAGATGTTGGACGAAATTGAGGCACTTTAGGACACAAAACAATGGCCCTAGCCCAATTACATAACCTTGCCATGGCTTATCCTTTCTCCCCTTCCATTGCCATGCAAACCACCCTATTTTAGGCCCATTCTATGTACTTAAACCCTAGCCCTTTAACCTTGCAGCCATATCCCCTCTTTTATCCACATTCATTCATAAGCATTCATAATCATTCACCACCAATTCAGCCACATGCACTTATTCTTTCATCATTGCACCACAATCCTCACCATTGCTGTGGCCTACCCTCCCATTTCCAGCTTTCCCCCTTGCAATTCCACATGCACATTCAATCATCCACACATTGCCGTGCATCCCACTTCATCATTTCAACTTTCCAACCTAATTCACATGCATTCCATCCTTTAATTCACCCACATGCTCTCCCATTTCAGATTGGATTCCATTTATTCCAGCCAAGCCACATGCACTCCTTTTAATTAATTTAACCTAGCTGTCATTGCACATGCATTCATAATCATTCACACCTTGCAGCCACTCCACATGCATTTTCAGCTTTCCACCAACCTCCTAGCTGTCATATTCCCTCTTTTTCACCTATAAATAAACATCCATTGCAGCCACAAGGAGGGGGGATTCATGCATTCAGCCATTCACCACAGAAATTAGAGGCCTTGAGCCGTGCAACGCACACCATTCCATCCATTCAGAAATTCATCCATTCATACACACACCATTCACACAAACCCCCTTGTGCCGTGCCCTTCCCCATAAATCCATTCAGAAATTCATCCATTCCCCATCCAATTCATTAAGTAAAGGAGAACTTGACGGTTAATTTAAGCGGACCTAATTAACCCGGAGTGTTGAGTTTCATAATTTATCGAAAGACCAACTGAAAATCATCTTGTATGCAAGTGTAACATGTGTGGAGAAGAACCCTTTGGCTATTCCATCATCCATTCATTAAATCCAAATTCGTTTTACAATCTGCTTAGTTTATTAACTTGTTTTGTTATTTCAATTTTCGTCAAATCAAAAACCCCCCCCCCCCTTTACTTTCTTGTTCTTTAGTGCTTAGAATCTGTTTAGTTTATGTTTTAAAGTATTTTGATCAAGCCATAATCTTAAATTCGTCCAAAATTGGGTTTAAGGTCAGAAACTGCCTAGTTAGTGTTTTTAGGCAGTTTTGAGTCTTTTGAACTTGTTTTGAGTCTTTTGGTTTGTCTTAATGTGTTAAAGTTTAGTTTTGCATTCTTTGAGTCTAGTATAGTGTTTTATATTGTGTTTTTACGTTTTTGAGTCAAATCCAAGTGATTAACAATCCCTCCTAATCCCCGGTCCAAAACGATCCCTACTTATACATATACTACAATTGTCAAAAGGAGGGTTTAATTTGTGTGCGTATAAATCTCGCATCACATGGCCACCATGGTGGTTCCCATGGTGGAAGCTCGTGGTGGTGGTGCCACTCCACTTATTGTCGCATTTAGCCTCATGGATCACCACGGTCCCATCTCTTGAATATTGGAATTTTCACTTGTTGAATTTTCTAAATTTCTAGCCATTCTACTTCTCTTTTACTTTTTATCAAAGAATTTTTACAAATAAAAAATTCTAATAATAAAAACGTACGAAAAATCTATAAATGGACAAGAAAATAGAAAAACCTTGGATGCGAGAGTCTTCTACGAGTGTGAGATTGAACTCTCAATGAAAGCACCAATTTGTGGATGCAAATTTCTTCTTCCTTGTTCTTGGACAAAATTGCACCTACAAAACAAATAACACCTTAGGTCAAGGCCAAGAGCCTTATGCACCCACGATGATTTTTGGTGGGGGGGTCTTTGGCAGAAGAACCTTTGATGCCGAAGTTAGAATTTTGAGGAAAAGTGTTTGGAGAATTTTGAGTGTTTAGCAAGAGTGAAGACCTAGGTTTTTAGAGAAAATCAGGTAGAATATATAAGGCATGGTCGGCCCCCTTGGGAGAGAAGGTGACCGGCCTCTTGTGTGTTTTTTGTGTGTAATTGGTAGTTTAATTAGCCATTAATAGGTTAATTAGGTAATAAATTCATTAATTAGCTAATTAACATAATTTAAAAGGAATGTTTTGGGGGTTACCTTGTGGAGAAGATATGATAAGGGATGGATGAAATAGGTTATAAATAAATACCTATTTGGGCAGTTTTGACTTGATTGAGAGATGATTGTCCATTGCTCGTGCGTAGGAATTCTGATGTGCCTCGAGGGTAATTTTGTCATTTTCATCCTAAAATTCACGTGTTGCCTCTTGATTATTTTTGGCTCCACATACACTTTTTCATATGCCATTGCTGCTGCCCCTGCACATGCCTTTCCTAATTGCTGGGTTCCTCCCTTTTTGGAGCCCAAGTCTATTATGGCTACACCAGCATTGACCCAACCTGTGCAGCTTATTGCTACTCCTGATCTGCTTGCATCTACGCCTCCATCACCACGACCTGGTTGGTTGCCTTCTCCTTACTCGCTAGCCTCACCACCTGATCTCGTTCCATCACTTATTCACCTGCAACATCCTATGCAAACTTAGTCTCACATCGCAGCACAAATTTTTTACAGATGGTGCTGTGCAGTACTCGTTGCCTGCTGTTCTTATGACATCTATCACTGCCCTTGTTGAACCAACGTGTTTTACAAAAGCCTATTGTCTTCCTGAATGGTGTGTAACTATTACAAAGGAGTTAAATGCCTTACTGAAGAATGGTATGCGGTCTCTTGTTTCACTTTATCCCTCACAAAATATGGTTGGTCACAAATGCGTTTTCAAAATTAAGCATTATGCCGATGACTCTATTGAATGGTATAAAGCTCGTCTCATTGCTAAGAGCTTTCATCGTCAATATGGTTTTGATTCTCATGAGAGGTTCAGTCCTGTTGCCAGGCCTACCACTATTCGGATGGTTTTTGGTCTTGCAGTCACTCATGGTCGATCTATTTGACAACTTAATGTAAAAAATGTATCTATGAATGGTTACTTGCAAGATGAAATTTTTATGACACAACCACCAGGCTTTGTTGACCTCAGCATTTGAATCATATGTGCAAATTACACGAAGCCTTATATGAACTCAAGAAGGCTCCTTATGCTTGGTGTCAACGTTCTAGCATCTTTATTATTCGTCATGGTTTTGTGCAAAGGCAAGTCAACCCTTCTTTCTTCATTTTTTCACTATGTAAATGCACACTTATCTTGTTACTATATGTGGATGATATTGTGTTGATTGTACTGATATTTCTTCTATTCAGCGATTTATGTCTTTTTTGAGACGTGAATTTGAAATTAAGGATTTAAGCCCTCTTTATTACTTCCTAAGCATTGAAGTTCAGCCCATTTCCAATGATCATCATTGCTCTCACACCAAGTATGCTCGTGATTTACTTAAACGCACGAATATGCTTGATTGTAACCCTTGCATTACTCATATTGCTTTACGTATTTAGTTGTCTAATTAGGGTGGTACCTTGTTTGTGGGTCCTACTAAATTTTGGCATCTCTTAGGATTTGTACAATATCTCATTTAAGACGTTCGGACATTGCGTATGCTATTGATCATATTGCTTAGCTTATGTCTCATCCGACTCGTCCGACGAACACACACCTTATTGTTGCCAAACGCATCTTACGATACATCAAAGGCTCCATTGATCATGTTATTGTGTTCCATCGCTCATCTGGCCCACCCTTGCTTCGAGGTTATCTTACGTTGATTGAATTGGTTGTCCGAATACCCGTCTTTCCACTTCTGGGTACCTTATCTTTCATGGGCCTAATCTTATTTTTTGAAGTTCCACCAAAACAACCTACGGTTCTAGTGCCAAGTCGGAGTACCATGCCCTTACACATGCGTGTGCTGAATATATTTGGTTGTCTTATGTACTTCGTGAGCTTTGGTTTCCTGCTGCTCCTCCTACTGTTCTCTTTTGTGATAATTTAAGTACGACATATATGGCTGCCAAACCAGTATTTCATGCTTGCACTAGTCACATTTAACTTGACTATCATTTTGTACGTGGTCGATCAAGCTGTGGATCTCCTCACAAAACGACTTTTGAAGACTCGCTTTCGTTTACTTCGGTCCAAACTTGTCTTTCATAGCTAGACAAGTTTCGAGGAGGAGGGGGGAATGTTAGTGTTGGAAAATTCAGTTAGGATTCTATTGGGTTAGGTTTTATTATCCTTACGAATTTTGTATTTCTTGAGCCCAATTCAAAGACTTGTATATACCTTGTGATAACAATACTATTACACACTTTACATAATTCTACACATTTCTTCTTTTGTTATTTAACATTTCTTTTTGTTCGTGGAGGTACTTTCTAACATTTCTTTTTGCAGTGCTAGTGCTTTTTTCTTCTCCAACAAGATGATCAAAAGGAAGAAAACAGTTCACCTTACATTTAAAGTTAATGTGATTGCGCTTTTTTCTTCTTCAACATAATAATTAAATGGAAGAAACCAATTCACTTGTACAATTAACGTTAATGTGATTGTGCTTTTTTCTTCTTCAACAAGATGATTAAATGGAGGAAAACAATTCACTTGTACGTTTAAAGTTAATGTGGTTGTGCTTTTTTCTTCTCCAACAAGATAATCAAATGGAAGAAAACAATTCATTTATACATTCGACGGTAATGTCACTTCTAAGATAAATGTTTTAGATTACTTGGTACACAAGCTAGTACTTTACATGTCATAATACATTTGAAGGGACACAAAAGAATATATTTTCTCTTCATTTGTATTAAAAACGTGGAGACATGCTTGTATACTGAGTACTTGAAAAGATCTCTCATTTTCTGGTGTACCTAAAATTTACTTACAACAAATCTGTTATGTTCTAACTAAGAGGAAGATGCTCCGAGCTGGAGAGTCACTTGACTGTGACCATAGGCAGGATGAAATTTCTCATAGTTTCTCCGAGCTCAGAAATGATGGATAACTTTATGGGCCACACAAACTAAAAAAGAGGCAGATGACTTTACGGGCCACACAAAGTTAAAAAAAAAAAAAAAAAAAAAAAAGCAAAAGAGGACGAAAAATAAGAAGAGAAAGAACCACGCACTGACCCAAATAGAAACCCTTTGGCGTCTGATAAAAAAAAAAAAAAGCACTTTGGCACTTGGGTTAAGTGCTACGGGTAGGCCTGGTAAACGAGTCATGTCTGTCGTGTTCGTGTCGTTTTCGCGTAACACCTGTTATCTTAACGGGTCACGTCATGTCACATCCGTTATCTTAACGGGTCCTTAATAAGTCGGGTCACTTTACCCAACGGGTAAAGTGACCTGACCCGTTATACTTTACCCGACCCGTTATAACCCGTTATGAACTGTTAAGAAAAATATATATTTTTTTCTTAAATTTGCACATACCACACATTGCCACATAAATATTACTTCAAAACATTAAAACACATTTGTTGTTTAAGTACTATATCTACACTCGAAAATAAGAGCCTAATAAACAAACATCCAAACACTACCAGTCTATTACAAAATATTAAATGTGCAAGGATATGCAAAATGAAAGAGTTTTTGTGGTATTTACTAGTGTAAATATTTTAAATTGAAGATCGAATTCATTCATTGTATTCAAATAGGGTCAAGGAGTGTAGTTGTAAAAAATCATCAAAATCGGAGTTAAAATAACCGTTAAATCGTGATTTTTAGTTGATAATCGTCGAAAAGTTTTGTCCCGTTACTTGATCTTTGAATGTTTGTTTTTTGCGATTTTTGGTGTATACGATCTTGAAGCATATACAAACAAGTTTGAATGTTGGATCGTTGAAATTAGTTTCCTAGAATGCATATCCCATCAAAACGATAGATTTATTTGTGGTATCCACTAGTGTAAATATTTTAAACTGAAGATCGAATTTATTCATTGTATTCATATAGGGTCAAGGAGTGTAGCTGTAAAAATCATCAAAATCAGAGTTAAAATAACAGTTTAATTGTGATATTTCGTTGATAACCATCGAAAAGTTTTATCCCATTACTTGATCTCTGAATGTTTGTTTTTTTCAATTTTTGGTGTATGCGATCTCGAAGTATATACAAACATTTTTTATGGTTGGATTGTTGAAACTAGTTTCGTAGAGTGCGTATCCCATCAAAACAATAGATTTACTAACACTTAAGAATTTATTATACTTTCATTAAGTATAAAATAAGATTTTGTGGTATCCACTAGTGTAAATATTTTAAATTGAAGATCGAGTTCATTCATTGTATTCATATAGGGTCAACGAGTGTATCTGTAAAAAATCATCAAAATCTGAGTTAAAATAACCGTTAAATTGTGATTTTTCATTGCTAACCGTTGAAAAGATTTGTCCTGTTACTTGATCTCTGAATATTTATTTTTTGTGATTTTTAGTATATGCGATCTCGAAGCATATACAAACAAGTTTGACGGTTGGACCGTTGAAATTAGTTTCGTAGAATGTGTATCCCATCCAAACGATAGATTCACTAACACTTAAGAGTTTATTCATACTTTCATTAAGTATAACATAAGATTTTGTGGTATCCACTAGTGTAAATATTTTAAATTGAAGATCAAGTTTATTCATTGTATTCATATAAGGTCAAGGAGTGTAGCTGTAAAAAATTATTAAAATAAGAGTTACAATAACTGTTAAATCGTGATTTTTCGTGGATAACCGTCGAAAAATTTTGTCCCGTTACTTGATCTCTGAATGTTTGTTTTTTTGTAATTTCTAGCGTATGCGATCTCAAAGTATATACAAACATGTTTGACAATTGAAACTAGTTTCGTAGAATGCGTATCTCATCAAAACAATAGATTCGCTCACACTTAAGAATTTATTCATACTTTCATTAAGTATAACATAAGATTTTGTGGTATCCACTAGTGTAAATATTCTAAATTGAAGATTGAGTTCATTCATTGTATTCGTATAGGGTCAAGGAGTGTAAAAAAATCATCACAATCGGAGTTAAAATAACCGTTAAATCGTGATTTTTCATTGATAACCGTCGAAAAGTTTTGTTCCGTTACTTGATGTATGAATGTTTGTTTTTTGCAATTTTTGGCGTATGCGATCTCGAAGTGTATACAAACATGTTTGATGGTTGGATCGTTGAAACTAGTTTCTTAGAATGTGTATCCCATCAAAACAATAGATTCACTAACACTTAAGAGTTTATTCATAGTTTCATTAAGTATAACATAAGATTTTGTGATATCCACTAGTGTAAATATTCTAAATTGAAGATCGAGTTTATTCATTGCATTCATATTGGGTCAATGAGCGTAGCTGTAAAAAATCATCAAAATCGAAGTTAAAATAACCGTTAAATCATGATTTTTCGTTGATAACCGTCAAAAAATTTTGTTCCGTTACTTGATATTTGAATGTTTTTTTTTTTGCGATTTTTTGTTAATGCGATCTCAAAGCATATACAAACAAGTTTGACAGTTGGATCGTTGAAATTAGTTTCGTAGAGTTCGTATCCCATCATGTTCAATGGGGTGTGTGTGTGTGTGTGTGTATATTTATTTATTAAGTAGATTTAAATTTATTTATTTTGTACGTATAATACTTAAGAAATTGAATGGTATGTATATTTAAGCCGATCCAATGGTCACCAATTTTTAATATTTAATTTAATATATATATATATATGTATATATATAATTATTATAGTTTTTAGGGGTATAAAATTGTTAAATTAATATATATAATTGTTATAATAGTTTTTAGGGTTATAAAATTATAAAATTAATATTTTGTTTATCGTGTATCGTGTTACCCACGTGTATACCTGAACCAACCCGTTATCTTAACAGGTGCTTATCGAGTTACCTGATAACGACCCGATTCGTTATCGTGTTGACCCGAACACCTGTTAATTTCGTGTCGGTGATAGGAGCATATTTAGGCAACTTAGCTAGCTTATTCTTGTGCGTTTGTGCTATTATTTCTTAGTTAATGTCGTATTTCAACTCATTTTCGTGTGTTTGTAGGTCCTAAGGGTTAAAGTACCAAGAAAGTGCATTTTAGTGCATTTTGGAGCAATTTTGGACACTATATGGATAGCTTGCATATGGGCCAACATGGATGGACGAATTTGGAGTTCAAGAGGCTAGAAATATGATGAGAAGAGGAAGGAACTAAGCTCAAGACAAAGTGGATAAGGAAGTAGCTCAAAAGAGGAAACCCTATCCAAAACCTTATCTAAAACCTTATCCAACATTATCCAAAATATTATCCAAACCTTATCTCATCTTATCCTATCCTAACCTTATCATGTCTTAATCCTAATTGCAAGGGGACCTAAGTAGATATTTCTAGAACCTATTTCTAGAAGCATTCTTTTCTAGAAGCCCCAAATCAGCCACAAAGCTCATTCTTTCTAGAAACCCTACAAAGGTGGCGCCTAATCCCTTCTAGAAGGCCATGCCTTACCTTGCAAGCCATTCCACCCTTTCATCCATGTGTGCCGCACCTTTCTAGGCCCTATCCCTTTTGGATTCTGATTTCTAGGGCCACACATCAAAGGCTCCATTGATCATGTTATTGTGTTCCATCGCTCATCTGGCCCACCCTTGCTTCGAGGTTATCTTACGTTGATTGAATTGGTTGTCCGAATACCCGTCTTTCCACTTCTGGGTACCTTATCTTTCATGGGCCTAATCTTATTTTTTGAAGTTCCACCAAAACAACCTACGGTTCTAGTGCCAAGTCGGAGTACCATGCCCTTACACATGCGTGTGCTGAATATATTTGGTTGTCTTATGTACTTCGTGAGCTTTGGTTTCCTGCTGCTCCTCCTACTGTTCTCTTTTGTGATAATTTAAGTACGACATATATGGCTGCCAAACCAGTATTTCATGCTTGCACTAGTCACATTTAACTTGACTATGATTTTGTAGGTGGTCGATCAAGCTGTGGATCTCCTCACAAAACGACTTTTGAAGACTCGCTTTCGTTTACTTCGGTCCAAACTTGTCTTTCATAGCTAGACAAGTTTCGAGGAGGAGGGGGGAATGTTAGTGTTGGAAAATTCAGTTAGGATTCTATTGGGTTAGGTTTTATTATCCTTATGAATTTTGTATTTCTTGAGCCCAATTCAAAGACTTGTATATACCTTGTGATAACAATACTATTACACACTTTACATAATTCTACACATTTCTTCTTTTGTTATTTAACATTTCCTTTTGTTCGTGGAGGTACTTTCTAACATTTCTTTTTGCAGTGCTAGTGCTTTTTTCTTCTCCAACAAGATGATCAAAAGGAAGAAAACAGTTCACCTTACATTTAAAGTTACTGTGATTGCGCTTTTTTCTTCTTCAACATAATAATTAAATGGAAGAAACCAATTCACTTGTACAATTAACGTTAATGTGATTGTGCTTTTTTCTTCTTCAACAAGATGATTAAATGGAGGAAAACAATTCACTTGTACGTTTAAAGTTAATGTGGTTGTGCTTTTTTCTTCTCCAACAAGATAATCAAATGGAAGAAAACAATTCATTTATACATTCGACGGTAATGTCACTTCTAAGATATATGTTTTAGATTACTTGGTACACAAGCTAGTACTTTACATGTCATAATACATTTGAAGGGACACAAAAGAATATATTTTCTCTTCATTTGTATTAAAAACGTGGAGACATGCTTGTATACTGAGTACTTGAAAAGATCTCTCATTTTCTGGTGTACCTAAAATTTACTTACAACAAATCTGTTATGTTCTAACTAAGAGGAAGATGCTCCGAGCTGGAGAGTCACTTGACTGTGACCATAGGCAGGATGAAATTTCTCATAGTTTCTCCGAGCTCAGAAATGATGGATAACTTTATGGGCCACGCAAACTAAAAAAGAGGCAGATGACTTTACGGGCCACACAAAGTAAAAAAAAAAAAAAAAAAAGAAAAAAAAAGCAAAAGAGGACGAAAAATAAGAAGAGAAAGAACCACGCACTGACCCAAATAGAAACCCTTTGGCGACTGATAAAAAAAAAAAAAAAAGCACTTTGGCACTTGGGTTAAGTGCTACGGGTAGGCCTGGTAAACGAGTCATGTCTGTCGTGTTCGTGTCGTTTTCGTGTAACACCTGTTATCTTAACGGGTCACATCATGTCACATCTGTTATCTTAACGGGTCCTTAATAAGTCAGGTCACTTTACCCAACGGGTAAAGTGACCTGACCCGTTATACTTTACCCGACCCGTTATAACCCGTTATGAATTGTTAAGAAAAATATATATTTTTTTCTTAAATTTGCACATACCACACATTGCCACATAAATATTACTTCAAAACATTAAAACACATTTGTTGTTTAAGTACTATATCTACACTCGAAAATAAGAGCCTAATAAACAAACATCCAAACACTACCAGTCTATTACAAAATATTAAATGTGCAAGGATATGCAAAATGAAAGAGTTTTTGTGGTATTTACTAGTGTAAATATTTTAAATTGAAGATCGAATTCATTCATTGTATTCAAATAGGGTCAAGGAGTGTAGTTGTAAAAAATCATCAAAATCGGAGTTAAAATAACCGTTAAATCATGATTTTTAGTTGATAATCGTCGAAAAGTTTTGTCCCGTTACTTGATCTTTGAATGTTTGTTTTTTGTGATTTTTGGTGTATACGATCTTGAAGCATATACAAATAAGTTTGAATGTTGGATCGTTGAAATTAGTTTCCTAGAATGCATATCCCATCAAAACGATAGATTCATTTGTGGTATCCACTAGTGTAAATATTTTAAACTGAAGATCGAATTTATTCATTGTATTCATATAGGGTCAAGGAGTGTAGCTGTAAAAATCATCAAAATCAGAGTTAAAATAACAGTTTAATTGTGATATTTCGTTGATAATCATCGAAAAGTTTTATCCCATTACTTGATCTCTGAATGGTTGTTTTTTTCAATTTTTGGCGTATGCGATCTCGAAGTATATACAAACATTTTTGATGGTTGGATTGTTGAAACTAGTTTCGTAGAGTGCGTATCCCATCAAAACAATAGATTTACTAACACTTAAGAATTTATTATACTTTCATTAAGTATAACATAAGATTTTGTGGTATCCACTAGTGTAAATATTTTAAATTGAAGATCGAGTTCATTCATTGTATTCATATAGGGTCAACGAGTGTATCTGTAAAAAATCATCAAAATCAGAGTTAAAATAACCGTTAAATTGTGATTTTTCATTGCTAACCGTTGAAAAGATTTGTCCTGTTACTTGATCTCTGAATATTTATTTTTTGTGATTTTTAATATATGCGATCTCCAAGCATATACAAACAAGTTTGACGGTTGGATCGTTGAAATTAGTTTCGTAGAATGTGTATCCCATCAAAACGATAGATTCACTAACACTTAAGAGTTTATTCATAGTTTCATTAAGTATAACATAAGATTTTGTGGTATCCACTAGTGTAAATATTTTAAATTGAAGATCAAGTTTATTCATTGTATTCATATAAGGTCAAGGAGTGTAGCTGTAAAAAATTATTAAAATAAGAGTTACAATAACTGTTAAATCGTGATTTTTCGTTGATAACCGTCGAAAAGTTTTGTCCCGTTACTTGATCTCTGAATGTTTGTTTTTTTGTAATTTCTAGCGTATGCGATCTCAAAGTATATACAAACATGTTTGACAATTGAAACTAGTTTCGTAGAATGCGTATCTCATCAAAACAATAGATTCGCTAACACTTAAAAATTTATTCATACTTTCATTAAGTATAACATAAGATTTTGTGGTATCCACTAGTGTAAATATTCTAAATTGAAGATTGAGTTCATTCATTGTATTCGTATAGGGTCAAGGAGTGTAAAAAAATCATCACAATCGGAGTTAAAATAACCGTTAAATCGTGATTTTTCATTGATAACCGTCGAAACGTTTTGTTCCGTTACTTGATGTATGAATGTTTGTTTTTTGCAATTTTTGGCGTATGCGATCTCGAAGTATATACAAACATGTTTGATGGTTGGATCGTTGAAACTAGTTTCTTAGAATGTGTATCCCATCAAAACAATAGATTCACTAACACTTAAGAGTTTATTCATAGTTTCATTAAGTATAACATAAGATTTTGTGATATCCACTAGTGTAAATATTTTAAATTGAAGATCAAGTTTATTCATTGCATTCATATTGGGTCAATGAGCGTAGCTGTAAAAAATCATCAAAATCGAAGTTAAAATAACCGTTAAATCATGATTTTTCGTTGATAACCGTCAAAAAATTTTGTCCCGTTACTTGATATTTGAATGTTTTTTTTTTGCGATTTTTTGTTAATGCGATCTCAAAGCATATACAAACAAGTTTGACAGTTGGATCGTTGAAATTAGTTTCGTAGAGTTCGTATCCCATCAAGTTCAATGGGGTGTGTGTGTGTGTGTGTGTATATATATTTATTTATTAAATGGTATGTATATTTAAGCCGATCCAATGGTCACCAATTTTTAATATTTAATTTAATATATATATATATATATAATTATTATAGTTTTTAGGGGTATAAAATTGTTAAATTAATATATATAATTGTTATAATAGTTTTTTAGGGTTATAAAATTAATATTTTGTTTATCGTGTATCGTGTTACCCACGTGTATACCTGAACCAACCCGTTATCTTAACAGGTGCTTATCGAGTTACCTGATAACGACCCGATTCGTTATCGTGTTGACCCGAACACCTGTTAATTTCGTGTCGGTGATAGGAGCATATTTAGGCAACTTAGCTAGCTTATTCTTGTGCGTTTGTGCTATTATTTCTTAGTTAATATCGTATTTCAACTCATTTTCGTGTGTTTGTAGGTCCTAAGGGTTAAAGTACCAAGAAAGTGCATTTTAGTACATTTTGGAGCAATTTTGGACACTATATGGATAGCTTGCATATGGGCCAACATGGATGGACGAATTTGGAGTTCAAGAGGCTAGAAATATGATGAGAAGAGTAAGGAACTAAGCTCAAGACAAAGTGGATAAGGAAGTAGCTCAAAAGAGGAAACCCTATCCAAAACCTTATCTAAAACCTTATCCAACTTTATCCAAAATATTATCCAAACCTTATCTCATCTTATCCTATCCTAACCTTATCATGTCTTAATCCTAATTGCAAGGGGACCTAAGTAGATATTTCTAGAACCTATTTCTAGAAGCATTCTTTTCTAGAAGCCCCAAATCAGCCACAAAGCTCATTCTTTCTAGAAACCCTACAAAGGTGGCGCCTAATCCCTTCTAGAAGGCCTTGCCTTACCTTGCAAGCCATTCCACCCTTTCATCCATGTGTGCCGCACCTTTCTAGGCCCTATCCCTTTTGGATTCTGATTTCTAGGGCCTCATTCCTTATGGATTTAGGTTACACAAATCCTTGTATGAAACTAAGTGGGCCAAACCCCCTCTTAGGTGGATTTGATCACTTATTGCCGAACCCTAGGGCCCTAATCCACTAAATCTGTTAAGTGTAACCCTAATCTAAGTAACCCTAGGACTATATAAACATAAAATCAGCCACACATTGGCATGACCCTTTATGCTATTCAGAAACCTTGTTGCCACAACACCCTAGCCTCCATTCTCATCCTTCATCCACTCCATACACCTCCATACACCACCTGCCGCACCCTACCACCATAATCAGCCATCCTTCATCCCTCTAAACAAGAACACACCATTTAAAACCCCCAAATCCACCACCTACAACTTGTGCCGCAGCAAGGAGGAGGAAGAAAAGCCCTAGCCGTGCATCAAATTCATCCTGGAATTGCTGAAACGTTTAAGTGTAATCTTTCTTATGATTTCAATGTTTAAATTCAATAATCTTTGTTTTGCGAGTATGAGGAACTAATCCCCTTTTTGGCTAAGGGGAATTTCGAAACCATGGCTATATTTGCATTATGATTTGATTACTTCCAGTTGTGATTTCATGAATGGTGAATTCAATTTACTTATCTATTTGAATTAAAACTTGTTTATGTATATGAATTGAGAGTGCACACTTAATTTGCATGCATAAATCTGATGCTAGGGGTATAAGGAAACTTCACCTAATCGTTGGGAACTTATATCCATGAGTAGTTAAGATTGTTGATCACAATCATGTTAAGTAAATTCTTGGCATAAGTATCATGCGCTTTCATAGTTACGAATGCCTCGTCAACACTTATGATTTCCATAGAATCTAATGATCTTTGATTGTTTTTCTATTATGCGCTTTCATATAGATAACTTTTGAGGAATAATTTGATTGCAATGCGCTAATTCCATTCAATTTAATGACCTAAGGGAAATCTGAGAGTTAATTTAAGCATACCTAATTAACTTGGGGTGTTGAGGTTCATGATTCATTGAATAAGCAACTGGAGATTGTTTTGTATGCAAGTATGCCATGTGTGGAGAAAAACCTCCTAGCTATCCCACCATCCACTTAATTCCATCAAATTCGTCCAAATCTGCCTAGTTTAAAGTCTTGTTTTGTTTATTTTATTTTCGTCCAAAACCAAACCCCCATTTATTCTAGAGTGCCTAAATAGTTAAAATATGTTTTAGATTGTGTTTTTGAGTGTTTTGGGTCAAGTTAGAACTAATTTTCGTCCAATTTGGTGTTTAGAGTCAAATTTGCCCAGTTTGTGTTTTTTAGGCAGTTTTGAGTGTTTTTAGCTTATTTTGAGTCTTGTGAACTTGTTGTGAGTCTTTTGAGTTGAGTTAAGTGTTTAAAAGCTTGGTTTTATTTATTTGTGTCAGTTTAAAGTGTTTAGCAATCCCTCCTAATCCCCGGTTTAAGAACGATCCCTACTTATTTATATGCTACAATTGTCAAAAGAGGGTTAATTTGTGTGTTAAGTTAATTTTCGCATCAGTCGGGTTATCGGGTCATGTCAAGAATTGCCAGGCCTAGCTACGGTTGAGTGGCAATGAAGAAGTGGAAAGTCAGTAGGTAATTCTCACTGGTTACTAGAAGCAAAGAATATGAAAGGGAGGTGATTTCAAATTTCAAAATAATTTTAAATAGGATTCTTATTAGGAGTATCATAATGATATTCATCTTAATATGTAGTAGATATTGTTGATATAATCTCATTTATTAATAGAAAATAATCTCAACTAGTCTTGACACAAATTAATATATTATTTGTTGTGGGCTTATTTAACTGAGCTATCTAAGGGATTAGAGAGAGAGGGGGCCGGTGGTAGTAAGGGGAGAAGAGAGAGATTTAATTGTGAGGTGTGTGTTGTATCACCCCATTATGCCTTTATTTATAGTAGTAGGATAGGTAAAAATCTTACCCTTTTAGGATTACAACTCTTAATAGGTAATCAACTCCTAATAGGAATATAAGAGATATTCCTAGATCTACTAGGATTTACACAATCACATTCCAATTCTAAATATGACTGCAACACTCCCCCTTGAGTGTGTAAATACTCAAACAAACCATCGCATCAGATCTTCAGCAGATAAGGTAGAATAATTGATGAAGTCATCAGCACAATGGGTGAACGCAAATCTCAAATTGGGGAAAGTATGCATTGGTAGTAAAACTCACAAAACCTTGATATGGTAAAACCTAAGGCATGGGGAAAAACCCATAGACTAAGGAGAAAAGTGAGAAGTATGCATAATGTCTAAAACAAACGTCAAATAGGACGAAAGTAATGAACTCGACAGAGTATGATCATCCCAGGATGGGTGCCTCATCAAAACCTCGTTAGGTAGCAAAAACCCAGTGGGAAAAATGCTCCTAATCGTAGGAAAAAGAGTACATTAAGATCAAGCGAGTGTGCTTATGGATACTCCCCTTGAGTTAGACATAACTTCCAAATAAGAGAACTAAAAGCAATTCAATTAAGATAATTTACGCATATCGATTCCTTAGACGAGCTTCTGAAAGGTAGACTTGGACAATGACTTGGTGAAGAGATCGGCCAGGTTGTCCTGGGAACGGATTTGCTTGACTTCAATGTTCTGATGTTGTTGTTGCTTGGTATTAACTCATTTGATGTATCCTTTCTTTAACTGCTCGATACATGTTGCAAGGCGAGGATTAATTCGAGAACCATAGGGGGTGGTAACACTCAAAGATTCATGGGTATAAAACAAGCCCAAATCCGTCGCACCCTTGAGGTAGCGGAAAATGTCTTTAACACCATTCCAGTGACTGGGTGTAGGCGCATTGCTATATCTAGCTAATAGATTAACAGTGAAGAAGATGTCAGGTCTAGTGCATTGAGCCAAGTACAATAAAGCCCTAATTGCGCTTAGGTATGGAACTTTAGGTTACAAAATCTTTTCCTCATCCTCATTTGGACGGAAAGGATTCTCATTTAGCATCTAGAGTCTGAATGACCATAGGTGTACTCAAAGGCTTCACTTTATCCTTATTAAAATGTCGTAACACCTTTTGGGTGTAGTTCGATTGATGTACTAGGATTCCAACCGAACAATGCTCAATCTGCAGGCCAAGACAATATCGAGTTTTCCCCACATCATTCATCTCAAATTCCGATTTCAAGTGAGCAGCAATTTCCTTAGGCTCTGCAGGTGTTCCAATGAGGTTCATGTCGTTGACATAAACTGCAACGACTACAAATCCACAATGTGACTTCTTTATGAACACGCATTATCATAATTCGTTGTTCATATAACCTTGATTTGTCAAATATTCACTCAGACCGTTATACCACATCCGCCCAGATTGTTTCAGTTCGTAGAGTGACCTCCTTAACCTAATTGAGATAGTGTTCTGTGGTCTAGAACTATTTGAACCAGTCAATGAAAGTCATTCTGGAACTTTCATGTATATTTTTGTATCTAGATCCCTATAGAGATACGCGATTACCACGTCCATAAGCTGTATATTCATTTCGGAAACTACCAAACTGATTAGGTAATGAAACGTTATAACGTCCATTATGGGGGAATACGTCTCCTCGTAATTAATCCTAGGGTGCTGAGAGAAGCCTTACGCTATGAGGCGTTCTTTGTATCGCACTATTTCATTCTTCTCATTATGCTTTATCATGAAAGCCCACTTGTAGCCAACAGGCTTTATGTGTGGTGGTGTAGGAACAATAGGTCCAAACACTTTACGTCTCACAAATGAATCGAGTTCGACCTGGATTGCTTGTTTCCAGTTTGACCAATATGTTCTACGTTGTCATTCATCAACGAAACGCGGTTCAATGTCATCATTAAGCATGATGTCAATATCTATTATGTACGCAAATGCATCATTGACGATCATCTTATTCCAATTCCAAACATCATCCAATACTGCGTTGTGAACCGAAATCTCACGATTCTCGGGAGGTCGGTTTGTCTGGTCTAAGACATCATCGTAATCTAGAATAACCTCATACGTTGGAACGGATGAGTGAACGATGTTCGGATTCAAACTAAAGTCACTAGTTGGTGTCGATTTCCTTTTCTGGGGTTGTAAATCCTTTGAACTAAGGGGTTTGCCACGCTTCAGGGTCAGAGCAGATGATTGGCTAGCCGCTAATGTACCGAGCCATGTGGAAGGTGCGGCCTCTCCACCTTCGGGGATGGTCAGGCCTTCCCAGGTGGGATTGTGACGTATGCGGGGTTGATGCATCAACTAACACCATAAAATATCTAAATGGTCTGCAGGTTGGTTGGATAGGTCCACAAATATCCCCTTGAATCCTCTGAAGAAACTTAGGGAGGTTGTGAATAATCTTTGTAATTGAGGGTTAAGTATTCAACTTCCCTAAAGAACATGCTTTGCATGGCGGGAATCCAACATAGGGAGGTAACCGATGCCCACGAGATGTTTTAAGGATACGGCACATCAAGTCACGTCTTGGATGTCCCAAAAGGTCATGCCAAAGCAGCAAAATGCTCTGGAACTCAGGCATAGGGCTGGCCACATGGTGGGCTTCTATGCCGTGAATGGTTGTTATGTATAATCCACTCAGGAGACGTTCCAACTTCTCGTGAATACGCTTCTGGCCATATTAGTGATACAAAGAAATTCATAACCATTATGTCACTGGTTTCAACATGATATTGATTATCTCGAATATCTTTAAAACTCAGCAACGTTCTTCCGGAACGTGGAGAATAAAGTGTTTCTTTAATGATTAAGACTATACTATTGGACGCATGATACAAACCTTTTCGTATCCTTCAATCAGTTTAGATGGGCCTCAAGGAGTTGTCAGATATGCTTTTTTGGGTATAAAGTTAGTAAAATAGTGTCGCTCACGCAAGATGGTGTGCGTGGTAGCACTATCAGCCAGACAACTAACTTCCCCACTAAACATACCTAGAAATAAATTGATTGAATTGGTCACATGCATAAATATAATTCCATTCATTCAATTAAGCAATTCGAGAAATAATATCCATCAAATAACAATCCATAATTCAAAACAAACCAAAACCAAACAAATTATTCCAAAGACTTAAATTGTTCAAAATTAAACCATAAACCAAGAAAAATAGGGGAGAGGGGCTGGCCACTCCTAGTAGGTTCGACCATTAGGGGTTAAAAACCCTAAAAACATGTCTAATTTATTTGTCTATTGATGCTGACGCCTCCTGAAAATCCGATTTCTCCATGGATGTAGTAGCATATTCCGAATAATCCACATGTGCAAAGTTAGACTCATGATTGGAATGATACTTGGCAATAGCCTCGGGGTTAGCTCGGCATACGCATGACCAATGATCATTTGATCCACAGTGGTAGCACATGTCCATTTCAGTGGAAACTGGTTGAGCGGTAGCTTTTCCTTTGTTCTTGAAGTTCGAAGCCTTAGAGGCAAAGGGTAGACGTTGCTGGGTCGCATTTTCTCATTTGGGTGGGCCTTGATTTTGTGGACCGTGGGCCCGTGGTGGGGCTTGCCACCCATTGCCATGATCATAACGATTCTTTCGTTGTTTGTGGCTGCTAGAATTGGTTAGTTTCACTTTATAAAACTTCAGCAGTCATTGGATTCTACAAACTTTAGAGTTGTATTCATTCACTGACTTAAAGTCTTGGAAGCGAAGATGCTGCCAGTTGTGTCTTGCTTCAAGTAAGGATATGTCTTTCCAGTAATCAAAACGGTTGGGTAGAGCAAAGAAAGACGGTGCGTGAGTCCTCTTCAGCGAGGTACTCGATCTGCAGAGCATCATGGATGTGTCTTCGAATGAAGATCATTGCAGTAGCTTTTTGAGCTTTGTTGACAATTTTGTCGTCGGTATGTGTCTTAATGGTGGCTCTAATAACCTTTCCAGTAAGATAGAGCTTCACGTCTTGAACCCACTTCAGGTAGTTTCTTTCAAATACTTCCAAAGTGATGAAATCAAGCTGACATGTCCCTAAAATGGAGGGTACAACAAAAACGTGATTAGTCATATGGAGATCCATAGACGTATATCGTAGAAAATTCAGGTTCTATAGACATGTATTGGTTTAATTTATGCATGAAAACTACAGGTTTCATATGGTAAGTTTTGAATGAAAACTTTAGGTTTCAAATGCACTAAATATGAAACTACAGCTTCAATTTAGTTTTATGAACGATTAATTCATAAAGGAAAGGTTCCTACAAGAAGCACAGAATGCAATATGCTGATTTAAGTGTAATGGATTTAAGTTTCCTCGGGAACTCAAATGTGAGAGCTTCGTTATTATGAAAGTATGTCAACGGTTCAAAGTATAAAAATCAATTATTGAATCGTTAATGTCCAAAAAGTGATCTTCAGGTCAATAATTTTGAATTCATTATTAGATTAATGGACTGCATGTCACTTTTAATTAATTCAATAGACCGGGACCAAATAGGGTCGATCATGGAAGCAAAATAATGCCGAAAATTAGCATTGGGTCGAAAAAGCATAGCCCAAAACGGGTTTGGGCTAGGGTCTGAGAGTAGGGCAAAGCCCTAGGGGTAAATGGGCTTAGGTTTGGCTGTAAAAGCAATACATATGTGGCTACGGGCCACGGGCTGAGAGGTGAGCCCAGCAACAGCAGCTGCTGGCTTTCAGGCTGAATATGGGCCACATGCCAAGCCCAGTGGAACGTTGGCCCTGGGTTGGCGTGGGAGGCCCAGCTGAGGTTGGGTTCGGGACAAGGCAAGCGAAGCCCAACAACAAAGGTTGCGGGCGAGTGGGCCAGGGCTTTATGGCATAACCCAGAGGACTAAGGACTCGCGGGACATCGGGCAAAAAAGCTGCAGGCTTTTGGTTGGGCTAAGGGACTTTAGGCCCATTAGTTTAATCAGGCCAAAGGCCTTGGGATGTTTAGGTCAGTGTAACAAGCCAAAAAGCTGCTGTTGTGTGGTCCATACGACTGGGCTTCAGGCTAGTGATGGTCTAATGGTACCACGGTGAGGGTGCAACTGTGGTGCCACACAGTGCCCAACAAAAAAATTTTCCTTTTTTTTTTTTTTTTTCCCCAACAGAATTAGGGTTAAAAAAAAAAAAAAAAAAAAAAAAAAAAAAAAAAAAAAAAAAAAAACTAGAATTGCTTTTATTTATATGCTTTGACTCACAATTCCACATAGTAATTTAATTGCGTAATGCATGAAACATACATATATATATATATTGACAATCATATGAAACATATACAATATATATATCATAAGGAAAATATAAACATAGAGGGGTTCATGCATCATAGGGAATGTTTTCATGCTTTGTGGACGTTTCAAATATCTTCCTTTATTTAAAGCGTACCTAATTAGCAGAAAACAAAGAAGAGCCTTTGAATTTTGTGGAAGATAGCCTCCTCCTACGATCCGTTAATTCCTCAGCTTCTGGCAAGAACGTGCTGATAACATGTTGTAGGCCTATTTAACTGAGCTATCTAAGGGATTAGAGAGAGAAGGGGCCGGTGATGCGTGATTTATGCGCACACAAATTAAACCCTCTTTTCGTCAAGTTGTAGTAAATGTATAAGTAGGGATCGTTCTGGACCGGGGATTAGGAGGGATTGTTAATCACTTGGATTTGACTCAAAAACGTAAAAACACAATATAAAACACTATACTAGACTTAAAGAATGCAAAACAAATCTTTAAAACACTAAGACAAACCAAAGACTCAAAATGCTTTTTAAAAACACAAACTAAAATGATTTCTAACTAAATTGACATTAAAGTAAAGGGGGATTTAAGTTTATACGAAATTAAATTAAATGAACAAATTAAAACAGAATGTAAATATGAAATTGATGAAATGGAATGAATGGATGATAGAATAGCTAAGGGGTTCATCTCCATACATGTTACACTTGCATAATAAAAAGATTTCCAATTGCATTTCAATAAATTACGAAACTCATCACCCCGGGTCAATTAGGTCCGCTTAAATTAACCGTCAAGTTTTCCTTAAGTTAATGAATTGGATGGGTTAGCGCAACGCAATTCACTACATTCTCCAAAAGTCCTTTACGTGAACAGCACAATAAAGATACAATCAAAGATCATTAAGCATTATGAAAACTATAAGTGTTGACGAGGCATTCGTTACTATGATGAGCATGAAACTCGTGCCAAGAATTCATTTAACGCGATTGTTTATAAGCAACCTCCACTACTTGTGAATATAAGTTCATAACGATTAGGTGAAACTCACTTATATTCTAGCGTCATATTCATGCATGAAAATTAAGCGTGCACTCTCAATAAACATACATAAATAAGTTATCATTCAAACGGTTAAACAAATTGAATTCACAACTTATGAAACGCAATTAGAAGTAATCAAATCAAAATGCAAGCATAAACATTTATTTCGAATCACCCCCTAGCTAAAGGGGATTTAGTTCCTCATGGTACAAAACAAAGAGAATCAAAGAAACACCTAAACATTCCAACAAACTTGAATTGTATGAACGTTTAGGCCCTCTTCTCTTCCATTCCTCATTCGTACAAAACAAAGAGAATTGAAATTAAACATTGAAATCAAAGAAACACCTAAACATTCCAACAACTCAAACTTGAATTGTATGAACGTTTAGGCACTCTTCTCTTCCTCTTCGTTCTAGCACAAGGTCTAAGGATAGTTTGATGGTGTGAATGGTTTGGGGAGTGGTGGAGGGATGGAATGAGGAGTGATGGAAATGGAAAGATGGTGTTTGGATTATAAGGGGAGAGATGGGAAGCTCACGGCTAGGGAAGGGAGAATGTGTTTGTAATGTGTTGTGTATGAAATGAGATGTCCATGAATGAATGAATGCAAGGGTATTTATAGGAGTAGTGGAGGGAACATATGGCTATGTCATTTGTAGGTGAAGTAGGTGGATGTTGTAGGTGAAGTAGGTGGATGTTGTAGGTGAAGTGGATGTTGTAGGTGAAGTAGGTGGATGGATGTTGTAGGTGAAGTAGGTGGATGTTGTAGGTGAAGTGGGTGGATGTTGTAGGTGAAGTAGGTGGATGTTGTAGGTGAAGTGGATGTTGTAGGTGAAGTAGGTGGATGTTATGTTAAGTGATAAGTGATAAGTGATATGATATGTGGTTATGATATGATAAGTGGTTAAGTGGTGATGATAAGTGATAAGTGATTAAGTGATATGATATGTGGTGATGATAAGTGATAAGTGCATGTGGGTTAACTAATGAAGGAAATGCATGTGCAATGACAATGTGTTAGAATGGATGTGTGTTATGCATGGCATGATTGGGATTAGGAAAGGTTTAAATGTCCTAAAACTAAAGAGAACAAGGTTCCAACACTTTGGCTCCAATTAGGTCTTCAATTTCGTCCAACACTTTGGCTTCAAGCATAAGCTATCCGTCCTTAGCCCAAAAGTGCTCCAAAAGTCTCCAAAATGCATCTTTTTGCTCCTTTAGCCCTTTGGACCTACAAACACACGAAAATAGCTTAAAGTACTAAAATAACTAAAGAAACATAACGTAAATGTACGAGAACAAGCCATTTAAGTCGCATAAATATGCTCCTATCAGCCGGCGGTAGCAAGAGGGATAAGAGAGAGATTTAATTGTGAGGTGTGTGTTGTATCACCTCTTTGTACCTTTATTTATAGTAGTAGGATAGGTAAAAACCTTACCCTTTTAGGATTACAACTCTTAATAGATAATCAACTCCTAATAGGAATATAAGAGATATTCCTAGGTTTACTAGGATTTACACAATCACATTCCTATTGTAAATATGACTGCAACATTATTCATATTGTCGCTCGTGAATCTTCTTGTTTTTATGTATTTGTTTTTTGGCATTCTAAAGAAAGATGGATCAACAAAAAATATTGATATGTTGTCGGTATTTTCAATTTTGCTACAATAATAGTGCTATAGCCTATATTATATTTAGTTTTAGACTTTTATAATGAGGGTTTAGACTAGTTTCTTTGTTATTGCGTGAGAAGGTGAGACTTTTCTTTTGGTTGATAATGCTCGAAAGTTATGTCTAACCATTGTATGTAAACAGAAAACAATGGAACATTTTAAGAAAGAATCTTATTTGATATAGAACAAAAATTAGGTTATTTCAAATGCAATAAAATTAAAACAAAGAAACGGTGAGCAATTAATTAAAGTGATTAAAGAATTGATAATTCACGTGTTAATATGTTATTTTTTGTTGTCATATCCCGAAAGTATATGTTTTTGACTTTTCATGTTCAGATTGACACAACTTTGATATGGTATGTCTATTTTGGGCTCATAATGTATGGATTCAAAGAGAACGACGAGGTATGTAAGAGCAACGATGTCAGTCAGAATTTGACTGACTGTTTACCATGTTTAATTTGGATTTTAATATTTTAGAATTTTTTAGGCCTAATTGGATTATTAGTCCTCGTGGTGATATGATAATTGGAAGATTGCCCATGTGGTTAAAAAACTAGATTTAAGCCCCCATGGTGAAGTCTGTTAGGATTTATGCCTAAAATTGAAAATTCCGTCAACTCTCTATTAACTATTAGCACGTGAGCTACACATATTAGGCTAAATGGAACTTTCTATTAATTGTTAGCACGTGGGCTTACATATGAGGCTAACTTTATCTTTTAGTCTCACATGTGAGCCTCATGGGCTAACAATTAACGGATAGTTAACGAAACTTTCAATTTTGGGCCTAAATCCTAACAGACTTCACCATAGGGGCTTAAATCCTAATTGTTTTTACGACATGGGTTATCTTCCAACTACCCTATCACCACAAGGACTATTAATTCAATTAAGCTTTTTTTTTTAATTTGTTGTTTGTCTAATTCTTACCTATTTGGATTATTAGGGTTCCAATGTTAATTTACATTATAAATAGGTGGATTAAGACCTAAAACCCCCAACATTTTAGTGTCAATCCAAATTGGTCTCAACCTTTCTAAACGTTCCAAACAAGTACCCAACCTATTAAAAATGTTACATCTGTTGAGCCTCAATTAATTTTTCAAACATAGATTATATTCAAAATCCACCAACTGGGTATATCATGGACAATATTAATATTAGTTGCCTTAAAATCTAAATTTCAAACATAAATTATATAATATGGAACCCAATGATCAAACAGGTATTGAATTGAATTGAATTGAAATGGATCCAAATTGAAATTACATCAGGAAGGCAATCTCTTAAAATAAAATAGGGTTTCAAGGAGTTTGTCTCTGCCCTTGTGATTTCCTGTCAGCAACCTCCATGACCTTCTTCTGGATATTAGCAGCTTGATTTGTAAAGTCGAGTTGGTGGTTTTCTGTTGGGTTTGATGATGATGACATGATGAGCGTGGTGGTAATTGTTAATTGGTGAAGGCTATGCTTCCATGATATTTTATTGATTTTGGAGACAAAGTAAACCTAGTTAATTTCATAGATTTTTAACTGGGGCTTAAAGGATGTGACATTTTCAATAGGTTGGGTACTTATATGAAATGTTTAAAAATGTTGAGACCAACTTGGAATGACACTTAATGGTTGAGGGATTTTAGGTATGGTTCATCTTGGCTTTATGTTTGTAATTTTCAACTATTATTTAATAAGCATGAGTTTTCTCTCTTTCTTTTAGTAAAGAGGAAATCCCCTAACACTTTTTTTGTTTTTTTTTTAATCTTTTAGACTAAACATTTGTGACTTTTCAAGATTTGATTAAAGTGCTTTCACCAATCGACACCTCAACATTAAATTAAATTACATGTCATTATTGTACTTCTTTAGAATAGAATGTTAATTACTAATTTTTGAATTTATCCTCTTAGTTTTTAATGCGTTTTTTCCCTTAATTAGTGGGATATTAATTATTACTATTATTATTATTTTGTCAAACGATAGCTTTTGTTATATTAAATATTAGATTAGTCACCGACCGGTTTCAAACCCACGCCGTCATGCAAGGGCTTAACTCATTTCCACAACAATTTTTTTTATTAGTGGGATATTAATTATTAACTCTATTATATCTTTTTCTAATTATATTTTTTCGATCAAATTAATTTTTTTGTTCTACAAAAATTAATTTTCCAAATAATTTGTTTATTGATTTTTTTTTTTTTTCCAAATGGTTGGTGATCCAACATAAAAAGCCCTGTAATTTTTTTCATATTTTTTTGTCAAACTATTTTCCTTTGTCTTTTTTTTTTTTTTTTTTTTTTTAACTTATAGTTTTTGACAAACTATTATTAGGTACAACATATTATGTGTATATTATCATTGGGTACGTTTGAATTTGTTAAAAATATTGATTAGTACGTTTATTGGCACCTATATCAAAACCTCCTGTAAAGTAAATTCTAGGGTTTGCTAAAAGAACATCTATCGATTTTCCTTGTTATATCCCGCAGCGTCGATCATCAAGTAACGGAACACAAAATATGATAAGCAATTTATGGTGGTCAAGGATCAACCCCATTAGGTGGGCAAATAGATATTCAGCCCATTACTACCGAACAAGCCCAATAGTGAACTGTAAGGAAATGGGAGTCCAACTATGCAAAAAAGAAAAAAGCAGATAAAAAGAGCAGAGGAAGCCTTCTCTTATCAGAGCCAGGTTTCGATCCTGGGACCTGTGGGTTATGGGCCCACCACGCTTCCGCTGCGCCACTCTGATCTGTTGGCAACTACTCTACTTTTAAGTTACTTATTCGTATCAAAGGTAAGTGACTGTTTAATTATCAATATAATGTTTCATCTTTAACTTGTTAAAATTCGACATATTCAAAAGGTAGTGCTATTCATGCATCCATTTTTTCTCTCACACCTATCTTAATTTTCAACTATTAAATTGAATGATTGAAGATGATTAATAGACAAAACTTAACAAAAGTGTGTAAGAAGTAAAAAATGTGTTATTTACACTACCCTATTTAAATCCTCCTCGTAATTTTATCATAATCCATATGAAACGCCATAGAGGTACACCTTTTGGGAGCATGCTCCATAAACAAAACAAAAAACAAGATTTCTCTTCGTATCAAATCACCTCAAAATCCACATGACACAAATTTAGCAAATTAACAATTAGGGTTATGGAGTTATATTTGAAACTAAGTTATAGAAAAAAAAATATTATAAATTAAGTTCAGTAAGGAATAAATAGAATAGAGCTGTTCCTATGAGAATGTTTTTGAAGGTCTTTGTTCTTTAGAGCACTATATATGAGAAATCAGAAAATGTTCACTATCGAAATGAATACAATCGACCGATTGTGTAGTTATTATTGTCTTGGTTTACACAAATGTTGAATAGTTCAAGAAATCGTGCTCAATGATCATCAGCTAAGTAAATCCGATATTAATTCACTAAATAAAGTTCAAAGTCCAAAAGTTACCTATCCCGATGCGGTGTCTTTCTATAATGTCTCTCTCTCATTTGCATGAGTCACTTTTCATTATTAATATAATCTTATATATAGTCCACTAAATAATAGAGTATCTCATTGAGTTCATAGCAGAATTTTCAACACAATCGTGGTTTATAGAATTTTCAACACAATCGTGGCTTATAGAAGCCTTGTAATTTGGAGTGTAACTATTACAAAAGCATAATCATTGTACCCTGGGAGACAAGTGTCGATCAACCTAAACACCGTAGAAGGCGCACACTTATTTTAAAGACAGAATATTGAACATTTGCTCGATGAGTTTAAGGTGTTTCTAACTCAATTCTCATGTGCATTAGTGTTGTTTACCGTTATGAGTATGCATTAAAATTGGTTTTAGTTGCATGAACTTTTTTTCCCTTTTTATTACAAGAGGTATTATCATTTTAGTTTATATCAAACTGAAGAGAGAGTTGGAACCCCATACCCAATAGGTTAAAAAAGTGTTGACCACAAAGCCAATCGTACCAATTCTTCTATTCAAAGGAAATACTATTGGGACTAAGAAAATTTATTATTTTAGAGAGATTATTATTATATGCAAGTGGCATTTTACCACAGTAGTAAAAATATGTTGAGCATTTGTAGGACAACATGAGTTCAAATTCCGTCAACTAATCTAACATCTAATCTAATAGAATCTATCATTTGACCAAAAAAAAAAAAAACAGGTTATTGTTGGAAAATATTAGTATTTAGGTTTATTTTAGTATTTGGATTTTTCTTGTTAGTTTAGGATTTGGACCTATCTCATCCGAGTTAGGGTTTCTTAAGTTTAGTTCTCTATAAATATAGTTTGTAATTTAGTTTGAGAAACAAGTTAGTCGCGATGTAGTCTCTTGGAGTTTTTGTAATCGTTTCGGCATTCTTATTTGTTTAATAATATTCTATTTTGTAATCTTATTCGTTGTGCACTCTGATATTCAACTTGGTATCAAAGTAGGTTAGATCCTTCGGGATTTAATCTGTGGTTGATGGGTGCCAATTTGTTTGTATCAATTTTGTTTCCATCATCTTCCGTTGTTTACATTTTTGTTTTAGATTTGTTAGTTGATTTATAGTTTGCAAGAGAGAAAAAAAAAAAAAAAGGTTTGTTTTAGAAAAAGTTCAGTTTGCATTTGATGGCCTTCTGCTCCTTTCCCGTAGTCTCTATTTTTCCTGATCACCCGCACGTGTATAAAAAGCCTAGACCCGAGAACCAATCGGATCGAGTTCGTCTCCACTTGAACTCCTAGTTCCTGCAAAGCAGATTTAATAAACACGTATCTGTAGTTGTCCACTGATTTGAAACCACCACCATCTCACCACATCGTTTCCTGCAATGTGCACCCTTTGCACCCCGCGCGTTTTGCACTAGAGTTCCTGCCCTTGTTGATACGGAATGGAAAAGAGGGACGAAGGAGAAAAGAAGGAAAAGAAATAAGAAAAAAGGAACCACACAAAGGAAAAAGAGGAAGAAGAGGAAAAGAAGGAAAAAATAATAATAAAAAAAATAAATAAATTAAAAAAAAGCCCTACACAGGCAAGGAAAAGAAATTTGGTTAGAAGTCTTTAGGGTCTACTTGTTGTTTGAAGTTGCAGGCCCACAATGAGTTTATTGATGTTATTTGGCTTGTCTGTTGTTGTTTATCGCAACGATTGCTCGAGTGCTCACAATTGGCATTGGGAAAGTTTGTACTAGCATTGGTAGTTGTCTTGCACTAGCAATGTTACACTGGCATTGGTATGGAATCTTGCACTGGCACTGGCATTGGAATCTTGCACTCGCACTAATATTGGCATGAAATCTTGCACTGGCAATGGCATGAAACCTTACACTAGCACTGGCATTGGAGACTTGCACTTGCACTGATGGAATTTCATATTGGAATTGGCATAAAAAATTAGCATAATGGAGCTTTCATCCGAATCTACTTGTTGGCAAACTCATGTCGTTTACCGCAATAAGTTTGACGAAGGGTGTTGGAAAATATTAGTGTTTAGGTTTATTTTAGTATTTGGGTTTTACTTGTTAGTTTAGGATTTACAAATAAAAAACTGAAATAAAGACTTTAAAACCAATTGAATAATATTAAAGTTACTAACGAAGAGTTGTATTTTGAAATATCCAATTAAATTTTCAACAGCTGCAACCAATGCTAAAGCGTCACCCCTTGCACTACCATTGCAAAAGATTAAGGAGGGCAGGGAAACCCATCATTGTTAAGCACATGAACAAGGAAGGTGAGGGCCGATCGATGATAGGAGCATATTTATGCGACTTAAATGGCTTGTTCTCGTACATTTACGTTATGTTTCTTTAGTTATTTTAGTACTTTAAGCTATTTTCGTGTGTTTGTAGGTCCAAATGGCTAAAGGAGCAAAAAGATGCATTTTGGAGACTTTTGGAGCACTTTTGGGCTAAGGACGGATAGCTTATGCTTGAAGCCAAAGTGTTGGACGAAATTGAAGACCTAATTGGAGCCAAAGTGTTGGAACCTTGTTCTCTTTAGTTTTAGGACATTTAAACCTTTCCTAATCCCAATCATGCCATGCATAACACACATCCATTCTAACACATTGTCATTGCACATGCATTTCCTTCATTAGTTAACCCACATGCACTTATCACTTATCATCACCACATATCATATCAGTTAATCACTTATCACTTATCATCACCACTTAACCACTTATCATATCATATCACTTATCACTTATCACTTAACATAACATCCACCTACTTCACCTACAACATCCACTTCACCTACAACATCCACCTACTTCACCTACAACATCCACCCACTTCACCTACAACATCCACCTACTTCACCTACAACATCCACTTCACCTACAACATCCACCTACTTCACCTACAACATCCACCTACTTCACCTACAAATGACATAGCCATATGTTCCCTCCACTACTCCTATAAATACCCTTGCATTCATTCATTCAATTCACATCTCATTCCATTTCACAACACAACACCCCTCAAACACTTCCTTAGAATCCAAACCATCTTTCCATTTCCACCATTCCTCATCCATTTCCATAATTCCCCAAACCTCACCTTAGACCTTGTGCTACAACAACGAGGAAGATAAGAGGGCCTAAACGTTCATACAATTCAAGTTTGAGTTGTTGGAATGTTTAGGTGTTTCTTTGATTTCAAAGTTTAAATTCAATTCTCTTTGTTTTGTACGTATGAGGAATGGAAGAGAAGAGTGCCTAAACGTTCATACAATTCAAGTTTGAGTTGTTGGAATGTTTAGGTGTTTCTTTGATTTCAAAGTAATGAGGAACTAATCCCCCTTTAGCTAGGGGGTGATTCGAAACTATGTTTATATTTGCAATATGAATTGATTACTTTTGGTTGGAATTTCATAAGTTGTGGATTCAATTCGTTTAACTGTTTGATTGATAACTTATTTATGTATGTTCATTGAGATTGCAAGCTTAATTTTCATGCATGAATATGACGCTAGAATATAAGTGAGTTTCACCTAATCGTTATGAACTTATATTCACAAGTAGTGGAGGTTGCTTATAAACAATCGCGTTAAACGAATTCTTGGCATAAGTTTCATGCGTATTCCATAGTAACGAATGCCTCGTCAACACTTCTAATTTTCATTGAACTTAATGATCTTTGTTGAATGTCTCTATCATGCGTATTCCATAGTTAGGGACTTTGATTAAGAATAATTTGGTTGTAATGCGTATTCCATTCAATCCAATGAATTTAGGGAAATCTGAAAGTTAATTTAAGCGGACCTAATTAACTTGGAGCATTGAGTTTCATAATTTATCGAAAGACCAACTGAGAATCAATCTTGTATGCAAGTATAACATGTGTGGAGAAGAACCCCTTAGCTAGCCTTCATTCCATTTATTCCATCATCCATATTCACATTTACATTCTGCTTAGTTTATTAACTTGTTTTGTTATTTCAATTTTCGTCAAATCAAAACTCTTCCCCCCTTTTTCCTTATTGTTCAATTTAGTTTATGTTTTAAAGCATTTTGAGTCTTTGGTTTGTCTTAGTGATTTAAAGTTTAGTTTTGCATTCTTTGAGTCTAGTATAGTGTTTTAAACTTTATTTTACGTTTTTTTAGTCAAATCCAAGTGATTAACAATCCCTCCTAATCCCCGGTCCAGAACGATCCCTACTTGCACCTATACTACAATTGATAAAAAGAGGGTTTAATTTGTGTGCGTATAAACCACGCATCAAATTTTGGCGCCGTTGCCGGGGATTAGCAACTTTGCTAATCCCTTGGTTCTTTTCTTTTTTTTGGTTTAGTTGTTTTCGTTTTAGTTTCTAACTTAATGTTGTCTTCTTTGTTTGTTGTTACTTTTGATATTTGATTTAGTTCTCTTTCTTTGATTTTAGGTACTAGAGAAGTAAGATATGGATTTTGCTAGCATTCAAGCTCAATTGGCAAATCTTACTTCTAAATTGTCGCCGTATGCCGAAAGGACCACAATGCAGAGTGTCCCTACATTTGGTGCTTCATATAGGCAAGGATTTCAAGCCAATCAATGTCCACAAAGAGATTGGAGGGATCATTCAAACTCTATATGGTGGGAAGATCAACAAGTTCAACGTGAAGCATATTGGCAACCATATGAGGAGTTCTATTCAAGACCTATGCAGCCACCACAACTTCATATGCAATATGCTCAATTAAATTCAAGTTTGCCAATAGATTATAATCAAATTCTTAATGAAATAAATTCTTTGGCGCAGGGGTCACAAAATCAAGCCAAGGAGGCTCAACAAGAAGCATATTGGCAACCATATGATGAGTTCAATACAACACCTATGCAGCCACCACAACCTCCCCCACAACAATTCCAATCAAGTTCAAGTATGTCCATGGATAATGATAAAAATTTTCAATTACTAACCTCTTTGGCGCAGAGGTCACAAAATCAAGCCAAGGAGTTGGGTAAATTGGACGAGCAATTTGGGCAGATTATGGAGTTCATGAAACAAATTCAAGAGCAAAGTGAACTCTCCAACTCAACTATTGAAAACTCGAAGGAAGATTTTGAAATCCATAATGCTATCACTTTGGGAAGTGCTATGGAGGTTGGAGCTGACCTAAAAATGTCCAAACATAGCCTAGAAGTGGATGAAGAGCTGCTAATTGAGGAGGAGGAAGAAGACATGCACACGGCAAGGGTAGAACAACCCTTGCCGCAGATCCCTAAGCCCTCTAAACCACCCACCACCAGTAAGGACGTCCCAATTCCATGTTATTCTGATGTTATTCCACCCAATGTCCCTTTTCCTAGCAGGTTTTTGATTCCCAACCAAGAAGAGAGTAAAAAGGACATCGTGGAAGCCTTCCCAAAGGAGCAAAATGCTATTCAAATTCTTGGTGCAACACAGCAAGTTTTAGATGGTGTTGAATTCTTCAAAGGACTTTGTACACCAAGAAGAATGATTCAAGAGAAGGTAGTGGCTGGAGAAGATGTAGAATGCATCAAAGAGGACATATTTGAAACCACAATTCCCAAGGAAGTTGGATTTTATGACACGGGACAAGTCATAACTTTCGAAGGGGTGTTTATTCTGGAGTTCATTTTGGAGCACACAGGTAAGCCGCCTCCCCGAATTTCAATTTTCTTTTATACTAACATGTGGTTAATGATTCAGGCACCCAATCTGGAATTTAAACTATTACCGGATCATTTCAAGTATCACCGCCCATTCAAAGATAAATTCCATGCTGTTTGATTTTATTTATGAAAAAAAAAAAAAAAAAAAAAAAAAAAAAAGATACTAAATTTATGAAAAAAAAAAAAAAAAAAAAAAAAAAAACATGGCAGAATGATGGAGCTTCACAAAGGGCGTTTACTTGAAGCCCCACTACTGGGCAAAACTCTAGAAGCAGGAGGCATAGATGCGGAAGGCATCGGAGCAGAAGGCATCGAGGCGGAAGGCATCGGGGCGGAAGGTATCGGAGCGGGAGGCATCAAAGAAGAGGCCTCAATACTTGGCCAAACGCTGGATGAGCCCGGAAAAATGTGCCTCTGGAAGTAAGCCGCAAGCCTTTGACGGTCAGTTTGACGGTCACTTTGCATCCGACCATTGGATTCTTGTAGCTCATCAAGCTTCCTCTTCATACCCGTCGAATAGTTGTTGGCAAGCACGTGCAAACTTCTATTCTCGTACTTAAGCAGTTTGATCTCCTGCTTGAGACTTTCCACCTCTGCCATCAAAGATTCCACCTGACGGGAGCGGGCAAGCAGGCGTTGGCCCATGTTGGACACAGAACTCGCACACTGAACACTAAGTGCGAGGGACTCTTGAACGGCCAACTCATCGGACCGTCCTGACAGCAGCCTACTATCTTTTGGAGTGAGGAGGTTCCTAGCTACTATTGTAGCTGTTGTGGCGTCCTGCATCACGGAGTCTTCACTTGTGAGAGGACCGTTAGAAGAAAAGAAAGAAGGGCGCCATACGTTACCTTGACGCGGCGCGGCCGCATCACTGCTAAGGCTCAATTCCAAGCTAAGGTTCGATGAGTTTGCCATTTTTCAAAAGTGTTCAAAGAGAAGGGGTTGATGGAGTAAATTTTCAAAGGGTCGGAGTCGATTTTCAAGAATGGGAGTTCTTCAGAGTGTGTTTGTTGTGGTGATCGATAGCTCTATAAGAAGCCAAGGCGACGCGTCCACCAATTCAAAAAGCCGGAATTTCCGGCGTAATCAAGGCGACGCGTTCTCGACTTTTCAGAAAACGCGTTCAACTTTGTCAAAAGATTTCTGACAAAGCTGAAAGCACGTGGAGGCCATCATCGCAACTACACATCTTTAGCCGACAAGCGCAAAATCCGGCGACGCTTTCTCTGCTTTTCAGAAGACGTGTGCAGCTTTGTCAAAAGAAGCCGCATCTGCACTACCACGTGTCGTTCAGAAAGCGAAGGGGCGTCGTTCAGAAATCGAAGGGGCGCCTGCTCAGAAATCGAAGAGGCGTATTCAAAGATCGAAGAGGCGCCACTATTTCAAAAAGCCGGATTTGCGGGATCAAAACGTTTGTCGACAAGGGTAAAAAGTACCACCACTTGATATTATCTCTATATATGTCGACCTTCGTCTTTTATGGCAGGGCAAACCTGAAGAAAATGCCCAACTCTCCCTCACCTCTGAGGGCGCACTCCCAGCAAAGCCTTTCGAAATACTCAATTCTTTCTTCTTCCCCAAAGATGATACCAGATGCCTGGAGTACATATGACCCAGGAGGAAACGGCGGATTGAAGCATGTGCTGATTCATTCACCGCTTCTTCAAAGCAAAGGTATCTCATATCATCAAGGTCAAAAGCAAAAGTATCTCATATCATGCTTTTTCCCTGTCTTTTTCTTTGTCCTTGTTATTACTTGCATGGCAAAGTAAAAGAAGCAATCAGCCAGCACTTGGAGTCAGTCTTCCGATCTGGAGCCAACTGCCTGGAATCTATTCCTGATTGCTTACCTAGCGTTGCTCTCGAGTAGTCATCTTCAACGGTTGATACACTTCCGGAGAAGGGACCACTTCTGCAAAGGGGCGCGAGTAAGGCAAGTGAAAATGATACATTGAAGCATGTGGAGACAAACATAGGCTGAGTTATCCTCCAACCCTTTTCAATACGAATTGGAAAGATTGAACAAAGAAACAGACCAAAGGGGTATGCTCAGACCTTCGGGGGAGACCAAAAGAATCCTGCTGCCCAGTTCAAGAGTAGCACAAAGGAAAATCAACGATGGGAGGAACCCCTGTGGAATCAACAACATCAAGCCTCAATGAAATCAACAAGGAGAAGATGGAATTTACATTCCACAACCAGATTTGCGTCTCTAAACTCTTCTCTTTGTTATTTACATTCTGCCATGTTTAGTATGTTTAAATGCTTTTTGTGTGTTTACTTATGCTTTGTATGATTTTAAGCTTAAAACATTGAGGACAATGTTTGATTTAAGTGTGGGGGGGTAACTAATGTTGTTAATGCAAATTCGTGGGATTTTATCGCCCATAATTTGAAATGTTGTTCCTTACTGTTTTAAGGTGTTTTAAAGTTGTTTTAGAGTGTTTTAGTATGTTTTGTTTTTATAACTCCGAAAATACCATAAAAATTTGAAAAAATTGTTTTGAAAAGCCTAAAAAGAGTGTTTTGAGTCGTTTTTGTGTGTTTGTGTCTTAGGGTACCTTCCAACACAATGATAAGGATTTGGTTTATAATTGCATGACGGTTTGAAAGAGTTATAAACATAGAGAAAAGTTTGATTTACTCTTGGTATATGCTTGGTTATGGTTATAATGTATGACTTCACATGCAATCATAAAAGAAAAAAATTCGTTTTTGTAACATGTTTGAAGGAAGGAACTCAAACAAACGCTACAACCCTGAGAGACTTGAGCCTATAACGTTCTTTGGAGAGTATAATCTGTGATTTCTTGTTTTCTAAAGTCGTTGCATGATCTCATTATTCTTTGCTTGGTTACTACTTAGAAGGCGTTTCATCATATAGTTCCAAATGCTAGAACTCATGCCCATTTCATTCAAAGCATGTTATTGATTTGCATAACACATATTCAAGAAGAAGTTGTGTAGTGACCACCACCATAGCCAAATAGCCTTACTTCCCATACTTCGTATATGTTGTAAGTTTTAACCCCGTTGAGCCTCGTTTTGCCTTTATTCCTTGTTTACCCACATCACCCCTTACCTAGCTTAGAGTAGGACTTTCCTATACCCTTGTTCTTAAAGTTTAGTGAGCATGACTTAAATGAATTCCTTTTGAGTTACATTATGCAAGAAAATGAGTGTGGGGGAGTAAAAGTTTGTTCTTACGTTTATATGTATGTTTTGAGATTCAAAAGAAAAAGAAGAAAAAAAAAAAAAAAAAAAAAAAAAAAAAAAAAAAAAAAAAAAGAGGAGTGAAAATAAGTAAGAATGAACTCACGAGCGTTGATGGTTGAAGAAAGGGTCCAAAAAGTTGAATATGGCCCTAAGTTTTGTGTGATTTTCCCTTGGGTGTTCAAAGTTGACTTCTGCGTTCTTAAGGGAATTCTAAGTGTCTAATTCAATACTTTGCTCACTATTGCTTTAAGAATGTTTGTTTATCCTTCACCTTTCATTGTTAGCCAATACCCTAGCCCCGTTACTACCCTTTGACTTCTATATTGAGTGTTATGTATTTCAATTGTGGAGTTTGAACTTGGTATGAGCTTATGGTGTCACTGGTTCTCGCGTCTAAGTAGTAGCATTCCATTCATGAGATCATATCTAAACATGCTTATTAACTCCAGAAAATGCTTTCCTTATTATAACATATGTGAGTGTTCGTCTACATGTTTACATCAATCTTCTCACATATACCTAGTGTAGGGTGTGTAGTCAGAAAATCTGTGTGAAAAACGAGAGTACATCTAGTAAGAAATTGAGGGAATTCTCTAAAGGCATGTTACTACATTTGAAATGTGTTTTAATTGCTTAATTGTGAACTAGTATGTGGTGACTATGATTAAGAATGTACTTAAGTGTAAAGATGGCTCAAATCTGTGAGAATAATGATTTTTAACTTGTCATGTGCATTGGAAGTCCCTGATACGATTGTTGGAAGGTGTAGGTTGTGTTTTGTTCTTTTTGTTTTGTTTTTCTGTTTTGCTCGAGGACTAGCAAAAGCTAAGTGTGGGGGTATTTGATAGGAGCATATTTATGCGACTTAAATGGCTTGTTCTCGTACATTTACGTTATGTTTCTTTAGTTATTTTAGTACTTTAAGCTATTTTCGTGTGTTTGTAGGTCCAAATGGCTAAAGGAGCAAAAAGATGCATTTTGGAGACTTTTGGAGCACTTTTGGGCTAAGGACGGATAGCTTATGCTTGAAGCCAAAGTGTTGGACGAAATTGAAGACCTAATTGGAGCCAAAGTGTTGGAACCTTGTTCTCTTTAGTTTTAGGACATTTAAACCTTTCCTAATCCCAATCATGCCATGCATAACACACATCCATTCTAACACATTGTCATTGCACATGCATTTCCTTCATTAGTTAACTCACATGCACTTATCACTTATCATCACCACATATCATATCAGTTAATCACTTATCACTTATCATCACCACTTAACCACTTATCATATCATATCACTTATCACTTATCACTTAACATAACATCCACCTACTTCACCTACAACATCCACTTCACCTACAACATCCACCTACTTCACCTACAACATCCACCCACTTCACCTACAACATCCACCTACTTCACCTGCAACATCCACTTCACCTACAACATCCACCTACTTCACCTACAACATCCACCTACTTCACCTACAAATGACATAGCCATATGTTCCCTCCACTACTCCTATAAATACCCTTGCATTCATTCATTCAATTCACATCTCATTCCATTTCACAACACAACACCCCTCAAACACTTCCTTAGAATCCAAACCATCTTTCCATTTCCACCATTCCTCATCCATTTCCATAATTCCCCAAACCTCACCTTAGACCTTGTGCTACAACAACGAGGAAGATAAGAGGGCCTAAACGTTCATACAATTCAAGTTTGAGTTGTTGGAATGTTTAGGTGTTTCTTTGATTTCAAAGTTTAAATTCAATTCTCTTTGTTTTGTACGTATGAGGAATGGAAGAGAAGAGTGCCTAAACGTTCATACAATTCAAGTTTGAGTTGTTGGAATGTTTAGGTGTTTCTTTGATTTCAAAGTAATGAGGAACTAATCCCCCTTTAGCTAGGGGGTGATTCGAAACTATGTTTATATTTGCAATATGAATTGATTACTTTTGGTTGGAATTTCATAAGTTGTGGATTCAATTCGTTTAACTGTTTGATTGATAACTTATTTATGTATGTTCATTGAGATTGCAAGCTTAATTTTCATGCATGAATATGACGCTAGAATATAAGTGAGTTTCACCTAATCGTTATGAACTTATATTCACAAGTAGTGGAGGTTGCTTATAAACAATCGCGTTAAACGAATTCTTGGCATAAGTTTCATGCGTATTCCATAGTAACGAATGCCTCGTCAACACTTCTAATTTTCATTGAACTTAATGATCTTTGTTGAATGTCTCTATCATGCGTATTCCATAGTTAGGGACTTTGATTAAGAATAATTTGGTTGTAATGCGTATTCCATTCAATCCAATGAATTTAGGGAAATCTGAAAGTTAATTTAAGCGGACCTAATTAACTTGGAGCATTGAGTTTCATAATTTATCGAAAGACCAACTGAGAATCAATCTTGTATGCAAGTATAACATGTGTGGAGAAGAACCCCTTAGCTAGCCTTCATTCCATTTATTCCATCATCCATATTCACATTTACATTCTGCTTAGTTTATTAACTTGTTTTGTTATTTCAATTTTCGTCAAATCAAAACTCTTCCCCCCTTTTTCCTTATTGTTCAATTTAGTTTATGTTTTAAAGCATTTTGAGTCTTTGGTTTGTCTTAGTGATTTAAAGTTTAGTTTTGCATTCTTTGAGTCTAGTATAGTGTTTTAAACTTTATTTTACGTTTTTTTAGTCAAATCCAAGTGATTAACAATCCCTCCTAATCCCCGGTCCAGAACGATCCCTACTTGCACCTATACTACAATTGATAAAAAGAGGGTTTAATTTGTGTGCGTATAAACCACGCATCAATCGACCCAAGTGAAGTCACACATCTCCCGACTTTGTTGCGACCCTAGATGGTCCGCCGTCATGTTGGCTAATCTTGGGATCCAAGACCAGCGATAGTCTTGAAGGGACTCTCCAAGTTTCTTGCTTTTGATCAAAGCAGGAAAGGCCTCCCAACTTTCATTTGTCAATACATCCCTCAGACGAGATAAACTCCAACGAATCGGACTCTATAATCACCGAATTAAAACCCAAAAAGATGCCCATTTCGCATCCCCAGAGAATAGCCAAAGCCTCTGCTACTACCACACTAGAAGCATGGAGGCTATACCTTCGGGGCATAGTTACAAGGCATAGCTTATTATCCTCACCGCACATAAACATTATGTTTTTCTTATCAATAACCTTAATAATGGCATCAGGGCATTTAAAACAAGTCATCATATGATTAGGTGTGCCACAATTGATATATTTGCTGGATCTTAAAAATTTCAAGAAAAATTATTATTTATGCATTTGATAAGATTATTAGACCTATTATAATCCTTAGAGTAAAACTCAAGATTTGGCATCTCAAACCACCCCAACTTGTTCCAATCCTTGGGCTAAAAATGAGTTTTAGCCCAAAACTCAAATTTGGGGCCAATTCCAACCAGGATCCCCTACTAGGTTAGTGGGCTAGCCCATAGATTAAAGTGGACACACGCAACTTTTCCCAAGACATGCAAGCTTCACTCGCCCAACGCATTGCATGGCAAGGCGCTGACATGGGTCCCACACATGTGGGCGTGTTGGCCCCTTATATGAGCCCAACAACTCCTTATTTTATCCAACGACTATGGTTAACTAGACCGTGAACCAACGGTCCAGATTCAAATTTATTTAATTTATTCATTTATTTATAAATTCATTGAATCCAATGGCTGTGATGTAATATTATTAAATCTAATGGTAGAAAATAGACCTAATGGCTCAAAATTAAATCCAACGACTGAAATAATTATAAAAATTATTAAAATCAAAATTTATACAAAAACTCTATAATACCTATGTATTTGTTCAACATCCACACAAAATTCATTTTTCTCATACAATTCTTCCAATTTTTCTTTCTACCATCTTCCAAAACCATTTCTTCCCATTTCCCAATTTTTCAAGATGGCAAAAGATCATATTAGAAGTCGTAATTGGTTAAATGAGGAAGATGTTACTTTGTGCTTAGTATAGGTTTGTACTAGCGAAGATGGTGTCGTTGGCATGAATCAAACTAAAAGAGTTTTTTGGGCTAAAATCGTTGATAAGTTCATTCATACTCCAACACCAATCGAAGGGAAGTTATCAACAAATCGTGCACTTTGTGAAAATGAAGCTTGGAGAGAGCCATGGTTGACATGGCTAGTTGGAGGAGCACCGTAGAAGTGGTGAGTTTCTCCGTTCATAGTTTATTTTTCATTTACACACTCTTATTTTGTAGCTAATTGTATTTATGTATTCCTTGCCTTGGGTGACAAAGCAATGATGATTTACAAGACGAACTACACCCAAAAACCAAACTTTTAAGTTGCATCATGCTTGAGATGTCCTCAAAGAATGTCTAAGGTGGGGAACCGATACCAACAATGGGGAAAATTATTTACTAATGAAGCCTCAAACGCAAATGTTAGCAATCAAGGTAACAATTCGGTGACCCCAACTTCTTCTTATACAAACCCTTAGAAAGAAGATAAGCAAAACGAAGCAAAAGAAAAGAGAAGATGCAAAATCCGATTCGTGTAACAATTTCTTCCGAATTTGAAAAATTAGCTAAACGCCGAGAGACTCGGGAGGAATAGATGGTCCGAATGCACTTGGTCTTTGAGAAGCAATGAGAATTGGAGCAAGGAATGTTCGATTTTGATATAATGAGGGAGGACCTCAACCAATACACTCAAAATAGGATGAAGTTCTTCTGTGATCAAAAGGAAAATATGCGAAAGAATGCAGTAAGGAATATCCTTCAAGGTGATATCCATCTCATGCCTATATTCTAAGTCCACCATCTCATGCCTATACCCCAAGTTAAGGTGCAAGTCAAGGAAATGATGATGATGAATATTCTTATGATTACTAATTGTTGTATTAATTTTTGGAATTTCTTATTGGCATTCCAAAAATTTTATTTTGCATTCCAAACTTCTTATAATTAGAAAGAAAACTACAATTGTGAGGAGTGTAGAGTGAGATTTTAGGAGTGCTAATAACAGTTGCTTAATTTTTTTCGTAGTTTATTAATTATCGTTTGTATTAATTTTATTTTGTTTATTAATTATCATGGTGTCGGCTTAGTTATTTTTCAATATTTATCCGAATCTAAATATTTTTAGATTAAAATGTTAAAAAAATTAAATTAGGATAGCCTACATAATTTTTTTTTTTTAAAGTTAGTTTAAAAAGAAAAATAGCCTAAATTTATTTTTTAATAATCTCGGACTAAAAATTTAACCCAAAAAGGTTGGAGCAGAAAAAACTGTTTCTAAGTTAAAACCTAAATTTTATGAATTAAAAATTTTAGGTTTTAACCCAAGAATTGGGGAAGGTCTTATTTTATTGCACTAACCCAAGTAAAAAACCAAACACTTTTATTATGTAAGCCAGTCATTCTTTTATGAGAAAATTATATAAATGGTCCCTTAACTTTAAACCAATTTGGGCAATGGTCCCTCAACTAAAAATCCATAACCATTGTCCCTTATCTCATCAAAACGTGCAGCTATGGTCATTTTCGGCAATTCTATCAGAATTATGTCAAAATGACTCATATTGGAAGGTTCATTGCTACAATTAAGTTAAAGTTGAGAGACCAATGCTCCAATTGAGTTAAAATTGAGGGACTATTTCTCTGATAGGGTTAAAGTTGACGGACTATTTCTCTAATTGGGTTAAAGTTGAGGTACCTTTGCTACAATTTTTTTCATTTGGTTTTCTATAGTTGCTTCTTGATACATGTGACTTATTTTGATGGAAGTTTTAGCGGAAGCAGGAGTTGACGAAAATGATCATAACTATATGTTTTTTATGAGCTAAGATACAAAGAATTATAAATTCTTAATTGAGTGACCATTAATTTCCTCTTTATCAAACATTATCAAAATTTTACTATATCATATTAAGCATGTGTTCGGGCAAGAATTTCACTGGGAAGGGTCCTTGGCTCGAGCACACAGCTCCCCGAGGAGTTGGCATTTTGGTTGTTTGTCGGCCTCTTGCTTGTCAGGATGCTGCAAGAGGAGGACACAGTTAGTTCTGAAAGGTGCCTTTGTGGGGCCTTAGGTGTAGGCCTTAGGTGTAGGCCTTGAGGCTCACAATCAAAACTAACTGAGTGCGACGGCGTGCCACTGCCGTCTCTGTATGACAGACGTAGAACAAGTGTATTTAAGCTGATTACTTATGCCTTAAGTTATTCTGACTTATTGTTATCAAAGGATTGTCGTGGATGGGTTAAGTCCACATTAAGTTCTTTTCTATGCCTTGAGACCAAGGACTTTTAGTTCGTTATCTTGTATGCTTAAAGGGTGAAGGTCCATATCTGATTAAGTCATCAGTTTAATCTATTTCAATCTTCCTATGATGATAAAACCATTAAATGAACCAGATCTGAGAGTTAATGGAACTTTGGATCATCAAAGGACTAGAAACAACTTGAATATAAATTGGGGAATGCATTATAACACCAGATATATTAATTGAAAGACAAAACGAAGAGAGTTGGACAAGATTTCATCTTGTCGAGCAAGGTTAAACGTCTTGCGGTCTTTTTTCTTGGCAGCTATGAAAGGATTGTATGTTAAAGGGGATGGCTGGAAAAGAGTTTATACATGGGAGATTGATACTACAACATTTATGAAAAGGTAGCAGAGCTTTTACATAGACAAAGGATGTATTTCTAAGGAAATCTAAAGCTAAAAAGGTGCAGAGTTTGGATAAAGCACGGCTTTCTGGGTATTTGCTTGACTGAGAGGCAAGTTGTATATTTGTTTATTTGATTGGTTGAGTATCCTTGTCTTTGGGCCCTCTTCCTCCTTTTATAGACGAATTAGCCCGACTGACTGTAGCTTTGTTCTTGCCCGAAATCAATTGAAAGGTAGTGACTCATCAATATTTTACTTGTATTGCTACTGAAAAGTACTTTTGGGCTGAGAGTAGGTTGATTTCCATCAGTTGTCACTTTTCTTGTAAGCACCTAACCTTTGTATTAATGGGAAAGCGCCAATTGTTCTTGAGTTGGACGGTATGGGCTTGGTGCTGGGCTCTAGACAGAAACTCTTCTTATTGAACTCTTTTGGACTTCCTCTAAGTCCAAAGTTAATTATTTACCCAAAGAACAGGTTTTAAATTCTGGAAACAATAGACAAAGCATCTTGAATACCCAAAAGTTCTTATCCAAAAAAATAGAACACACAAAAGTTACATAACGTGGCAAATCATCAATTACTCCCCAAACACACTACGATAAGGGTGGCGTTAGCTGTACTCGTCTATAACTAACAGTACAGAAAATGCTGAAAAAAAAGGGTTAAAAAAATTTAAATGTCCAGAAATTGAGGACAAAAGACTGCTAAAAACAATATTTATTGGAGTACGTGCCTGGTCCGCATCCCATCCAGCAGCAACATCTGTCATTTATCTTCTTCTATTTCTGTTAAGTGATAAGCACACACTTTCTTTATTTAATTCTAGCTTCTAGGAGATAAGAACACACTTTCTTTATTTAATTCTAGCTTCTAGGAGATAAGGACTACCAAATCGTGCAAATCCCAACTGGGGTTTCTTTCTTTTGTATCACACTCTCAGAAGAAAAGAGAGAGAGAGGATGTTGGAAGGCAGAGCAGTGATAGAGGACACAGATATGCCGGTGAAGATGCAGATGCAAGCCATGGCAGCTGCTTCTGAAGCTCTGGATCTTCACGATGTCGTTGACTGCAGATCTATAGCTGCCCACATCAAAAAGGTACATACTTTCGTTGTTAATTGTCACATATACATAAATTAGTTTTTATATTTTTGTTGGTAATTATTATTTTGTGGGTTTGTATTTGCAAATCGAATGCAGGAGTTTGACATGAGATATGGAAGCGGTTGGCAATGTGTGGTGGGATCAAATTTCGGTTGTTTTTTCACTCACTGTAAAGGAACCTTCATCTACTTTACACTTGAGACTCTCAGCTTCCTAATCTTCAAAGGGGACTCTTCTTCCTCCTCCTCCAAAAGCTAACGCAGCGTTTGGCAGCAGAGAAAAGAAAGGAAGGACAAATCGCTGTGGAAATATATATACGGTAGGTAGGGGCTTTTGTGATGAACACCTTTGTATTTTTGTATTGCTTTTTATGCAATCTAATAACTTTTAGCTTTTATTATTGAATCATATATTTGAGGGTAATGTTAGAGAGATTATTTAAAATTTTTAAATCAAATGATGTGATAGATAATTATTAAATTATTATTTACGTATCGATTAACATACTTATTTTTTATTAATGATATATCATTTAATTTGTAAATTTGATCTCTTTAACATTATCTTTGATTTATGATCTGATTGTCTGGAATTTTGGAAGTGATTCATGCGCTTTTCTAGTCTGGACTCGAATCTGACTCACCCTCCACGTATGGACTGGGCTGAGAAAATAAATAATGTGTAGGGGTCTCACTAATAACACAACGAAAAAATAGAGTTCATATCTTTTGCACCCCAAAATTCTTATGGCTCTTTGCGGCCCATCTCAGAGTTTGAAACCTGTCCAACATTAACTCTATTTTCAAACACTGTTAATTTTCTGAAAAAATTAAAAAATAAGAAAAATTAAAATAAACGTAAACTAGAAGCCCAACCTTTCCTGGCCACAGAACGCCGATTACCGTAGCATCACGCAACAATCCTTCTCTGTAGGCCCGACAATTTACGATAACGAATTGGATCGTTATCGGATAATTAGATAAATACTGTTTAAGATAATAGGTTGATTCGAGTATACATGGATAATTTGATACATAATAAGCAAAATATTAATTTAATTGTTTTATACCCCTAAAAATACTATAATAATTATATAATATTATATATGTATATTAATTTATATTTAGAAAATTTGAAAAATGAGGTAATATATTTTTATATGGTATAGTACTATTGTTTTATTTCTTTTCATAATTATTTTGGTAAAGTTCTCATAATTTGAATGATTTATAATGTTTGGTTTTTATATACTTATTCAATGTGAAAGAGTTCGGATGTGGAAAACCTTACTGAAAACATCATCAACATAACTCTTGAAGGCAATAGATCAAGCCAAAGTTCCAAAACAAATTCCTCATAATGATTGATGAAAATTGAAAGATTTTGTAAAAGAAATAACATGCAAGCTTTGAGTTTCATTGGTAAGGTTTTAACTTCTGAGAAAGGTTGAAAAGAAAAACTCTTTCATTTTTCATATCCTTGCACATTTGATATTTTGTAGTAAACTAAGGAATTAGATCCTCTCTTGATCTCCTCACTGGGGATCTTGGGGATCAATTAATACCAACAGTTCATCAAAAATCTTGTGGACACAGTTTTTTCCTTTTTTAATTTTCAACAATAAGGTAGCCTCATTTTGCGTGAAAAATTATAAAAAAGAAAAAATTATGATCACACGATTTTTTATGAGCAATTGGTACTAATTGATTCCCAGGATTCCCAGTGAGGAGATTCGGAGATGATCTAATTTGGTAGACTAATAGTGTATTGGTGCTTTTATATTAGGCTCTTATTTTGGAGTATAGAGGTAGTATTTAACGATAAATGTGTTTTTATGTTTTAAAGTAATATATATGTGACAATGTGGTATGTGCAAATTTAAGAAAAAAAATATATATTTTTCTTAACAGGTCTGGTCATTTTACCTATTGGGTAAAGTGGCCCGACTTGTTAAGGACTCGTTAAGATAACGAGTGTGACACGACACGACCCATTAAGATAATATGTGTTACATGAAAACGACACGAAACATGGCAAACACGACCCGTTTGCTAGGCTACCTCTCAGCCTCTTCATTGGGAATCTCACTTTCCTTTTAGATTCCCGATACTAAAAACCCACTTCACAGAGGCCCGCCACATCCGGATCCGGATCCTTAAGGCACAACTGCAACCTTACCATGAGGTTCACGGCTACTAGTTGTTGCTATAAGAAATCGAAGCCTCCACCATTGATGGGGCTTTCCATAGGAGAAATCTTGTCAGGCTTTTTGCAAAACAATCAAATCAGTACAGGACTACTCAGATGGGCTGGCTTTCACCTAGGTATGTTGTAGGGTGAAGATGGCAGGGAAAGCCTTTGCGCCTTTTGTGTGTGTGTGTGTGTGTTGGGGTTGGTAGGGGGATGGTGTCAGATAGCTTTATCGCCTTGAGGTGCAATCTTGATATCTTGGGCCTATTGAGATAGTTGGTGTCATAAGTATCTAAAGCGGTGAAGTCGAATTTGTTCAAATTTGACATATGTTCTGCAGGAAAAGAGGTGGATTAAAAATTGAAAATTTCAGGTTTAATCAAAATAGATGTAAAAACAGGATTAAAGGTTTGTTTTGCAAGAAAACTTCGGGGTTCTATTGGTTCAATAAGAGCTTAAGGGTGTGAGCTTGGGCCAAAGATGTGAACTCATAGTAAGGCACGAGTTAGTCGATCTAATCTGGTATAAAGCTGACTAACAGAGCTTAAAGAATTTAGTTTCACGGTCGAGGTAAGTATAAAGATCACTGATACTATAAATTTATCAAACTATAGAGGAAAATTCGAGTTACAAAGGTTAGTCAACTAGACCATCAATTCGAAATAGGATTTTAAATGAGACCCAATCAAGTTGCTAAAGTTTGGGTACAAACCTAGGGTTCAATCTTACGCCTTCACGAATAGGTCAACTTGTGGAAGTGATCGAGAGGTGGGTAGTCAAAGAAGTTTTGATTACCTAAATAGGTAATATGATTAACATAACCTTGAGTTTACTGTCTTAATATAAGGTCTGCTACTAAGCTTCCATGATTTAGTTTCTTCAGCTTATTTAGTCACTGACAATCAATCTACCAATCACGCCGCTAATTGACACATATCCGATATTTTGATATTGTTCGCTACTCTAAAACTGTAAACTAGTGTCCCAGCAAAAAGGTATCACTCCCAGATACTAGCATGTGTCTGGTATCAGAAATCATACTGCTTAAATACTAGTTAACAACTTCTGGATATCAGACAATGTTGCCAATTAATAGCGCCACTATAGGCTCATTACAGGTAAAAGCCTGCTCGGTAAATGGTTTTGAATGATTGGTAAAGAATTGGTCCTGTGAAATGGTTAAAAAATTCTAGGGAAAACACTTTCTACTTCGGAAATTCCTACTGACTGTAGGTATGACAACTCGTACACAGGTGCCTATACTCATCAAATGACGAGTACATCACCAAAAGAAAACTTAGGAATTAGCGTTGGCTGGAACGTCCTAAGGCCAGAGAAAGAATTTTCTAACAATTTATTTTAGGATGAACTTAAACAGAAGTCAATCTTCCTCTTGAAGATCCGGAATAATCACTAGTGCATTTGGTAAGATTAGTGTTATCAGGGACGAAAAGTGATTGTCCCAAGATGTTCTTCCATCGAGTGCTACCTCTGTAGCACCACATTGTCATTCCATACAATTCTGGAATCTTGACGAAAGTAGACTTCGTAGAAATTCTAATAGGTGGTATTCTAACGGACATTGCCAAGGAACCAAAACTATTTCTGATTTCCATTCTCAAAAGGCTTAATAACGATGGCTAAATAATAGTGATGGAATTGATTTATAGATCCCTGATAATACACCGTTATTGATAAACTAACCCTGTTTTAGGGCCATCAACTAGTCTCAAATCTACATCTTTCTTTGGCAATGAAGTTCTTCGCTTTAAGTCTAAAAGCATTCGTCAAAGTAATCTTCCAAAATGTCGACAAGTCGACAAAGCTACCCAAAACTTAGGAAAAACTAATACATTTTTCGTAGTCGACGAGGTGGCAAGATTCGATGCGTAGGTTCAAGAACCTAGAATGCTTTCATCACGTGTGTGATGGATGCAATACTGCCCAACTTATGCTCTGATACCAAACTGACATATGATGCGAGAATTATACGCACACAAATTAACCCTCTTGTTGTGAAATTGTAGTAAGGATGCAAGTAGGGATCGTTCTAGACCGGGGATTAGGAGGGCTTGCTAAAACCTCTAAACTGACTAAAAAACATAAAGTTAAAAACGTTCACAAAGACTCAAAGGACTCAAAACAAGTTCAAAAGACTCAAAACTGCCTAAAAACACTAACTAGGCAGTTTCTGACCTTAAACCCAATTTTGGACGAATTTAAGATTATGGCTTGATTCAAAACACTTTAAAACAGAAACTAAACAGATTCTAAGCACTAAAGAACAAGAAAGTAAAGAGGGGTTTTGATTTGACGAGAATTGAATTAACAAAACAAGTTGTGAAACTAGGCAGATTGTTAAACGAATTTGTTGAAAACAAGATAATGGAATAGCTAAGGGGTTCTTTCTCCACACATGAAATATATGCAACGTAAATCAATTTCCAGTTATCAATTCAATAAGTTATGAACCTCGACGCTCCAAGTTAATTAGGTCCGCTTAAATTAACCTTCAGATTTCCCTAGAATCATTGAATTGGATGAATATGCATCGCAATCAAATTATTCCTAACAAGTTCTCTATATGAACAGCATGATAAAGATACAGGTTAGAATCATTACGTTCTTTGGAAATCATAAGCATCGACAAGGCATTTGTAACTATGAAGCATGATACTCTTGCCAGGAATTTACTTAACATGATTGTGAAAACAACCTTAACTACTTGTGAATATTAGTTTGTGACGATTAGGTGAAACACCCTAATATTCTAGCTCCAAATTCAAGCATGCAAATTAAGTAGGCCTCCCTAATAAACATACAAGAATAAGTTATCCGTCAAACGGTTAAGTAAATTGCGTTAACGACTTATGCAATGATAACTGGAAGTAATCAACTTATTTTACATATATAATCATGGTTTCGAATCACCCCCTAGCTAAAGGGGGTTTAGTTCCTCATACGTACAAGACAAAGAGAATTGAAATTAAACATTGAAATCAAAGAAACACCTAAACATTCCAACAACTCAACCTTGAATTGTATGAACGTTTAGGCCCTCTTCTCTTCCTCTTCGTTGCGGCACAAGGTCTAAGGAAATGTTTAGGGCTTTAGGTGTATGTGGAATGGAGTGGGGAATGGTTGGAGTGGCTGCAATGGAGGAGAAGAAATGCAGAAAATGGAAGGGGATGCACGGCAAAGAATGGTGTTTGTGTTGTGTGTTGTGTTGTGGTGAATGGAATGAATTGTATGAATGCATTGCATGGTTTTATAGGGAGAGAATGGATGGGAGAACATGTGAATGGCAGCTAGGAATGATTAAAGAAGGGAATGCATGTGGAATGACAACTAGGTTGGTTGGTGGAAAGCTGAAAATGTAAATGGGAATCCTGGAAATGCAAGGGATGCACGACAATGGGTTGTTTGTGATGCATGTGGCTGATTTGTTTGTTGGGAAAACATGTGATTGAAGGGTTAAAGATGCATGTGAATGAATTATAGAATGGGAAAGCATGTGATTGACAACTAGGGTGAATGGTGGCTGCAATGATGAAGTGGGATGGCTGAAAATGGGATGGAGTGTGCACGGCAATGAATGTATTTGTGTGCATGTGGCTGAAATTGGTAGGTTATGCATGGGTTAGGATGGTTTTTGGGAAGAGAATGGGCTAGACCCTTTGTTTTATGTCCTAAGATGCATACAAGGCCTTCAATTTCATCCAACATTTTGGCTCCAAGCATAAGCTATCCATCCTTAGCCCAATAGTGCTCCAAAAGGCCCAAAATGCACTTCTTTGCTCCTTTAGCCCTTAGAACTTGAAAACATACGAAACTAACTTAAAAGACTTAAAGAACTAAGAAATAACAACGTAAATGTACGAGAACAAGCCATTTAAGTCGCATGAATATGCTCCTATCAAATTCCCCCACACTTAGCTTTTGCTAGTCCTCGAGCAAAACAGAAAAACAAAACAAAACGAAACGAAACAAAACAAACCAAAGACAATCTTAAACCTTCCAACGTTGCCTCAGGGATTTCCAATGCACATGACATGTTAAAAATCATCATTCCCACAGATTTTGGTTATCTTTACACTTAAGTACATACTTAATCATAGTCACCACATACTAGTTCATAATTAAGCATTTAAAACCATGTTTTGAATGTAGTAACATGCCTTAGAGAATTTGCTCAATTCCTTACAAGATATGCACTCAATTTTCACTCAGATTTTCTGACTACACACCCTAAACTAGTTATATGTGAGAAGATTGATGTAAATATAAAAACGAACACTCACATATATGTATCACAAAGAAAGCAATTTCTGGAGTTTAATAAGCATGTTTAGGTATGATCTCAGGAATGGAATGCTCCTACTTAGATGCGAGAACCAGTGACACCATATGCTCATACCAAGTTCAAACTCCACAAATTGAAACACATAACACTCAAGATTGAAGTCACGGGTTATACTGGGGCTTGGGGTGTTTGGATAACAAAGAAAGATAGGGATAAACAAAAGTTCTTTGAGCAATAGTGAGCAAAGTAATGAATTAGGCACTTAGAATTTCCTTTAGAGCGCAGAAAACAACTTTTAGACAAATAGGGGAGATTCAAACAACTCTTATTTTTCTTTTCTTTTTCATGACTTTTTTTTTCTTTTTTTTTCTTTTTTTTTCTTTTTTTTTTCTTTTCTAGCCGTGCCTATGACACAACAACTCTCATCAATAATCCTTCCCCCACACTTATTTTCTGCAACATATTAATCAAAAGGAATTCATTTTCCGTCATGCTTACTATGCTTCAAGAACAAGGGTACGGATGGTCCTAATCTAGGCTAGGTGAGGATGATATGGGTTAACAAAGAACATGGGCTAAACAAGGCTCAACGGGGTTAAAACTTACAACATATACGAAATATGGGAAGTAAGGCTATTTGGCTATGGTGGCAACTACACAACTTCATCTTGATATATGTTATGCAATTCAATGTCATGCTTTGAATGAAACGGATATAAGTTCTAGCATTTAGTTCTATCATGATACAATTGCATTCTAAGTAGCAACCAAGCAAGGAATAATGAGATCATGCAACAACTTTAGAAAACAAAGAATCACAGATTATAACTCTCCAAAGAAAGTAATGGCTCGAGTCTCACAGGGATGTAGCGTTATTATGAGTTCCTTCCTTCAAGCATGTTACAGAAACGAATTTTTCTTTTATGATTGCATGTGAAGTCATACTTTATAACCATAACCAAGCATATACCAAGAGTAAATCAAATTTTTCTCCATGTTTATAACTCTTTTTAACAGTCATGCAATTACAAACCAAATCCTCATCATTGTGTTGGAAGGTATCCTAAGACACAAACACACAAAAACGACTCAAAACACTCTTTTTAGGTTTTTCAAAACATGTTTTTCAAATTTTTATGTGCTTTTCGGAGTTATAAAACAAAAAATACTAAAACACTCTAAAACAACTTAAAAACACCTTAAAACAGCAAGGAACAACGATTGAAGTTATGGGTGATAAAATCCTACGAATTTGCATCAGATATACTTAGTTACCCCCCCACACTTGAATCAAACATTGTCCTCAATGTTTTAAGCTTAAAATCACACCAAACAAAAGTAAACATAAAAACAGCAACTAAACATACTAAACATGGCATGATGTAACTAACAAAGAGAAGAGTTTAGGGACGCAAATCTGGTTGTGGAATGTAAATTCCATCTTCTCCTTGGTGATTGCATTGAGGCTTGATTTTGGTGATTCCACAGGCTTATTCTTGAACTGGTCTGGATGATTCTTTTGGTCTCCCCTGAAGGTCTGAGCTTACTCCTTTTATCTGTTTCTTTGTTCAATCTTTCCAATTTGTATTGAAGAGGGTTGGAGGATAACTCAGCCTATGCAGTTGTTGCGCTTGTCTCCACATGCTTCAATGTATCATTTTCACTTGCCTTACTTGCTCCCCTTGCAGAAGTGGTCTATTCTCTGAAAGTGTATCAACCGTTGAAGATGACTACTCGAGAGCAATGCTAGGTAAGCAACCAGGGAATAGATTCCAGGCAGTCGGTTCCAGATCGGAAGACTGATTCCAAGTGCCGGCTGATTGCTTTCGTTTACTTTGCCATGCGAGTAAGAACAAGGGCAAAGGAAAAGACAGGGAAAGAGCATGATATGAGATACTTTTGCTTTTGACCTTGATGATATGAGATACCTTTGCTTTTGAAGAAACGGCGAATGAATCAGCGCATGTATTTGTTGTGGTTGTCTCCACATGCTTCGATCTACCATTTCCTTCTGCCTCATCTGTACTCCAGGTATCTGGTATCTTCTTTGGGGGAGAAAAAATTGAGTATTTCAAGAGGCTTTGCTGGGAGTGCGCCCTCAGAGGTGAGGAAGAGTTGGACATTTTCTTCAGGTCTGTCTTGCCATAAAAGATGAAGGTCGACATATATAGGGATTTCCCAATAGCAAGTGGTGGTACTGTTCTTTTACCCTTGTCGACAAACGTCTCTTCGATTTCTGAGCAAACGCCTCTTCGATTTCTGAATGGCAAGTAGTGATCACGGGTGCGGCTCTGTCACCACGCTTGTTGGCAAAAGTGCGTAGTTGGGATGATAACCTTCACGTGTTTTCAACTTTGTCAGAGATCTTTTGACAAAGTTGAACGCATTATCTGAAAAGCCGCGAAAACGTCGCCGAACTTTACGCAGGAAAATCCGGCTGTTTGAATTGGTCGTGTCGCCTTTCCTTTTTATAGAGGTAACGATCACCTCCAACATGCACACTTTGAAGATTGCCCATTTGTGAAAATCGTCTTCGGCCCTTTCAGATTTTACTCCATCCACCTTTCTCTTTTAACCCTTTGACAATGGCTAACCCGTCTAACATTTGCTTAGATTTGAGTCTCAGCAGTGATCCGAGTGCGCCGCGTCAGGTAAATGTATGGTGCCCTTCTTTCTTATCTTCTAATGGCCCTTTGACAGGTGAAGACTCTGTGATGAAGGACGCAACAACAGCTAAGATAGTAGCTAGGAACCTCCTCACTCCAAAAGATAGTAGGTTGCTTTCAGAACGGTCCGATGAGTTGGCCGTTCAAGAGTCCCTAGCTCTCAGTGTTCAGTGCGCGGGCTCTGTGTCCAACATGGGCCAACGCCTACTTGCTCGATCTCGTCAAGTGGAATCATTGATGGTGGAGGTGGAAACTCTTAAGCAAGAGATCAAACAGCTTAAGCACGAGAATAGAAGTTTGCATGTGCTTGCAAATAACTATTCGACGGGCATGAAAAGGAAGCTTGATGAGCTGCAAGAATCCAATGGTCGAATTCAAAGTGACCGTCAACAGCTTGCGGCTTTCTTCCAGAGGCACCTTTTTCCTGGCTCATCTAGCGTTCCACCAAGTATTGAGGCCTCTTCTTTGATGCCTCCCGCTTCTGTAGTTTTCCCAAGTAGTGGGGCTTCAAGTAAACAACCTTTGTGAAGGCTCCATCTTTCTTTGTTTTAGCCGTGCCTATCAATAAATCAAACATTGTTCTCAATGTTCCAATCATAGACTCACACAATTAACAAACAAACAAACAAAACAACAACTAAACAACCTAACATGGCAGAAACGAAATAGCACAAAGAGAAGAGTTTAGGAATGCAAATCTGGAATTGGAGTGCTTTCTAGGTCTTCCTTTGTTGAATGCATGGGTTGCCTCCCAAGTAGCGCTTTCTTTATCGTCTTGCAGCCGGATGATGGTATGCTTATTCCTCACTTAAGACCTACAGCATGCAATGGATCTTTGAATGGGAGGTGATACTTGAGATGATCCGTTAATAGTTTAAGTTCTAGAGTGGATGCCTGAATTATTAACAACATATTAGTATAAAAGAAAATTGAAATTCGGGGAGGCGGCTTACCTGTGTGCTCCGACATGAACTCAAGGATAAACACATCTTCTTTGAACATTTCAGGAACTTTGCCCTTGGACAGATTATGTGTGAGGATTGTTCCTTGTCCTGTGTCATAAAATTCAACTTCTTTGGGGTTGTTTATCTCAAGAACGTCCTCTTTGATGAATTCATGATATTCCCTACTTTTCACCTTTGGAAGGGCTTCCAAGGTGTCTTTTTCATTTTCTTCTTCCTTGGAAATCATGAACCTGCAAGGAATAGGGATATTAGGTGGAATGGGGTTAGAACTAATTAAATTTGGAACAACCTTACTTGAATTAGATGGCGTAGGAGCAATAGGTTCCTCCGGCAAAGGTGTTTCCACCCTTTCCGTGGGTTGGGTGTATTCCTCTTCCTCAAATTGCAATCGTTCATCTTCCTTGTGATTTGATTTTGATGGTTGAGGGTCCGTTCCAACCTCCTTGGCACTTCTTAAGGTGATTGCATTGGCGGTTTCAAAGCCACCATTTGGATTGACCACTGTAGTGCTTGGTAACTTACCATTTTCATGAAGTTGTCCCAAAAATTCGGCCATTTGGCCCATTTGCTTCTTTAGCTCATTAACCTCCTTTGCTTGGTTTTGCATTCCCTGCGCCATTGTGGTTAGTAACTGATATGTTTCATCGTCATTCATAGACGTACATGAGTTGGTTTGGGATGATTGTGTTTGAGGAGGTGGTTGTGGTGGTTGCATAGGTGTTGTATAGAACTCCTCATATAGCTGCCAATATTCTCCTTCTTGAGCCTCGTTGGCTTGATTTTGTGAGCCCTGGACCAAAGAATTTAATTCATTAAGAATTTGATTATAATCTATTGACGAACCTGAGTTTGGTTGGGCATATTGAATATGAGGTTGTGGTGGCTGCATAGGTCTTGAATAGAACTCCTCATATGGCTGCCAATATCCTTCTTGTTGCACATGTTGAGGTTCCCACCACATAGAGTTTGAATGATCATTCCAATCTGAATTGTAAGTATTGGAAAACACGTTATTCCTTGATTGAAGATCAAATGTACCAATGCTTTGCATTTGGGACCTTTCCATGAGCTGTGATAAAAGGGAAGCATTAGCAAGTGCCATGTTGTGCTTCTCTAGTACACAAAATCAACAAAACAAAACAAAACACAAATCATAAACTTAAAACTAAAATACATAAATAGAAACAAAGGGAAACAACGGGGGATTAGCAAAGTTGCTAATCCCCGGCAACGGCGCCAAATTTTGATGCGAGAATTATACGCACACAAATTAACCCTCTTGTTGTGAAATTGTAGTAAGGATGCAAGTAGGGATTGTTCTAGACCGGGGATTAGGAGGGCTTGCTAAAACCTCTAAACTGACTCAAAAACATAAAGTTAAAAACGTTCACAAAGACTCAAAGGACTCAAAACTGCCTAAAAACACTAACTAGGCAGTTTCTGACCTTAAACCCAATTTTGGACGAATTTAAGATTATGGCTTGATTCAAAACACTTTAAAACAGAAACTAAACAGATTCTAAGCACTAAAGAATAAGAAAGTAAAGGGGGCTTTTGATTTGACGAGAATTGAATTAACAAAACAAGTTGTGAAACTAGGCAGATTGTTAAACGAATTTGTTGAAAACAAGATAATGGAATAGCTAAGGGGTTCTTTCTCCACACATGAAATATATGCAACGTAAATCAATTTCCAGTTATCAATTCAATAAGTTATGAACCTCGACGCTGCAAGTTAATTAGGTCCGCTTAAATTAACCTTCAGATTTCCCTAGAATCATTGAATTGGATGAATATGCATCGCAATCAAATTATTCCTAACAAGTTCTCTATATGAACAGCATGATAAAGATACAGGTTAGAATCATTACGTTCTTTGGAAATCATAAGCATCGACAAGGCATTTGTAACTATGAAAAGCATGATACTCTTGCCAGGAATTTACTTAACATGATTGTGAAAACAACCTTAACTACTTGTGAATATTAGTTTGTGACGATTAGGTGAAACACCCTAATATTCTAGCTCCAAATTCAAGCATGCAAATTAAGTAGGCCTCCCTAATAAACATACAAGAATAAGTTATCCGTCAAACGGTTAAGTAAATTGCGTTCACGACTTATGCAATGATAACTGGAAGTAATCAACTTATTTTACATATATAATCATGGTTTCGAATCACCCCCTAGCTAAAGGGGGTTTAGTTCCTCATACGTACAAGACAAAGAGAATTGAAATTAAACATTGAAATCAAAGAAACACCTAAACATTCCAACAACTCAACCTTGAATTGTATGAACGTTTAGGCCCTCTTCTCTTCCTCTTCATTGCGGCACAAGGTCTAAGGAAATGTTTAGGGCTTTAGGTGTATATGGAATGGAGTGGGGAATGGTTGGAGTGGCTGCAATGGAGGAGAAGAAATGCAGAAAATGGAAGGGGATGCACGGCAAAGAATGGTGTTTGTGTTGTGTGTTGTGTTGTGGTGAATGGAATGAATTGTATGAATGCATTGCATGGTTTTATAGGGAGAGAATGGATGGGAGAACATGTGAATGGCAGCTAGGAATGATTAAAGAAGGGAATGCATGTGGAATGACAACTAGGTTGGTTGGTGGAAAGCTGAAAATGTAAATGGGAATGCTGGAAATGCAAGGGATGCACGGCAATGGGTTGTTTGTGATGCATGTGGCTGATTTGTTTGTTGGGAAAACATGTGATTGAAGGGTTAAAAATGCATGTGAATGAATTATAGAATGGGAAAGCATGTGATTGACAACTAGGGTGAATGGTGGCTGCAATGATGAAGTGGGATGGCTGAAAATGGGATGGAGTGTGCACGGCAATGAATGTATTTGTGTGCATGTGGCTGAAATTGGTAGGTTATGCATGGGTTAGGATGGTTTTTGGGAAGAGAATGGGCTAGGCCCTTTGTTTTATGTCCTAAGGTGCATACAAGGACTTCAATTTCATCCAACATTTTGGCTCCAAGCATAAGCTATCCATCCTTAGCCCAATAGTGCTCCAAAAGGCCCAAAATGCACTTCTTTGCTCCTTTAGCCCTTAGAACCTGAAAACATACGAAACTAACTTAAAAGACTTAAAGAACTAAGAAATAACAACGTAAATGTACGAGAACAAGCCATTTAAGTCGCATGAATATGCTCCTATCAACATACCCCGACCCGGAATGTCCACTAAGACTCCCAATTGAGCTGTGCTGGCCGACACCTAAGAGATGACAATGCCATAAAGTATAGTGGTGCGGAAAATGTGAATAAATTTGAGCCTAAAAGTGCGTAAAGACCAGAGTGCGCTGTGAGTGGGAATGAACCCATTTCACACACGACGTCAGAGCATAAGTAAAGTACAGTAGGGGAGATAATGGTTATACCATCATAGGAAGCCACCTGTACTGGGATGTGCCAAGAATCCTCGTCGATACGAACTTTCAGCAGCTAAACCTGGAGGGGCGCAAAACAGAAAAAGTGAGTGGGCAAGAACAAAAGTTTTGAAAACACATTTCTCTTTCTGAACATATAATATAACCCCTCGCTATAAAACCTGTATAATTTTTCCAGAAAATAATAATACATACGTATATAGAAATCATGCTCAAGAGCAGTGAAAACCCAAGTATATGCCATGTCAAGTATTTCCGTAATAATTATGTAAGCCAGGTGAAATAATTCAATGTAAAACAATAAGTCAGCCGAATCACTTGACGTGACCTGTCCAGCTGAATCAATAACTCATAAATTTATTCCTGCACACGAGTCGGAACCACCTAATGTGGTCTGTACGACAAGCTGGGTGGAAATAAGTACACTCAAGTGCTACGATTACGTAAAGGTTGTGCGAAGTATTGCAAGTCACCTACGGGTCGGAACCACCTAATGTGGTCTGTACAACAGGCTAGCACCTGACTTGGATCTAAGTTGAGTGTGCGATGCGGGAGGTGAATGATCATGTCAAGGCTAGGCCCTGACCTCGAGCGGAGTACTGAATGATCATGTCAAGGCTAGGCCCTGACCTCGGGCGGAGTACTAACACTGGGGTGCAGGATAACGAATACCAAATGCATCTAGGCATAACCATATACATCACAACCATTAACATCTTAATGTACTCACCTATAGCTTACCTAGGCTCCGCAGCATCATGCAACATTATGCATAACTACACTAATTCATATACTAAAATATAATGCAAGTATGACATGGCATTTCAATCACATTTCATTTAAAACAATTTATGGGAAAAACATAAAGCATACATACATGTGTATATATATAACCAAAAGCCCACTCACCTGGAGTCCGCGCTACACTCCCTAGCACGAATATCAAGATGTCTCGAATGACAGTCGCCTAAAACAAATATCAAATCACATCTCAGAATTCATACTGATAGAGCATGTTATTTACATAAAACACATCCACAAGGACATTCTAGAATGATTTGAGACTCATTGACCAAAAGTCAACTATCAATCAAAGATCACCGGTAGGGTCCACAACCCTACGTAACTCAATCCGGAAGATCCACATATCAGATTTCCAAATCTGTAAATTCTAAAGATCCACATTATGCTTCTAGAACAACATAGTAAAGTTTCATTATGATCCAACAGCTGGATCTCCGCCAATTGCAAATTCAAGTGGCGGTTAATGATTTATTTTATAAACTTACAAATCCAATTCGGCAAGATCCGTATGTCGGATTCCTAATATGTAAGTTTCTATGGTCCTCAAATATTATTTACTATAATGTATTAAAGTTTAGTAATGATCCAACGGTCGGATCGTCGATTGATATAATGTTCAAGTGGCGGACCTTAACGAAATTTCGCCCGATTCTGCAGATTTTGCAGATTTTATGGGCAATCTTTGGAACTCCATATCTCACTTGTTTGTCAACCAAATTCGACTCATAATATACCAAAACGAATTAGAGAAGTGTAGAACAAGATTATACCTGCTTGGAGTCCAAATGGTTGCCAGAGATGGCCAGAAAATGGCCTGAAAGACGGATATCCGTGGGAAAACAGGGAAATTCGCCAGAATTTCTGGGTAATCTTTTAACGTCCATAATTTTGTCAATACTAAATGAAATCAAGTGATTCAAAAACAGAAATCACAGTTCTCGACGAGACAAAGAGATTGGTACCTACAAGATGGATATCTCGCCATGATTTGGCCGAAAAACACCTCAAAAGTGGCAGAGGTCACTGGAAACTGGGCAAACCTTAAATCGTTATAACTTTCTCATTTCTCCACCAAATTACAGCATCCAAACATGAAAATTCATCTGCACAACATGAGGAATCAATTTATACCTGTTTTCAGTTCAAAAGATGGCTGGAAATTGTCTGAATCACGCCTAGAAGTCTCGGCCCAAAACCTTATTCTTCGAACTTGAGGTTAGGATTCGTTTTCAATGAAACAAAACTCAAAACTGGGTTTATGGTGGTGAAAACATGCAAATAATGGTGATTTTGAGGTTCAACAAGACGAAATTTTTGGGTGATGATGGTGGTTTGTTTCACAGGAGAAAAAGAGAGCCGAGAGAGAGTTAGATAGTTAGAGAGAAGAGCTATGGAAGAAGAAGAAAAAGAAAGAGAGATTGGGTTCCAGAAAAGTGGGGGTGCCCCTACGTGGCACTCATCCAACGGAATGAGTCTTATGTCTTTTAACCATGGCCAACGTATGTCAAAATCTTTGCCTCTAAGGGCATTTTTGTAAAAACACCATTTTTAAAATTTATAAAAACATAAAATCAGGGACGGGTCGTTACAATCTACCCACCTTAAAAAATTTCGTCCTCGAAATTTAAAATCATTTACTAGGCAAAAGTAAGGAAAAGGCAGTTGAAAAATAAATACGTGATGGAGATATCAAGTTAGAGCAACTGCATAAAAGAGAATGCTATTCCGTCGTGATCGGTGTGCAGTGATTCCTCTTTTATGCCTACAAGCTCAAACTTTCTTTCTCCTTCAGTACAATACTTCAATACCAAATCCTTTAGGAAAACATCAAGTCAAAAAAATAGATATGTAAAAACACAACGCCAAATTATGCATGTATAAATAATGTCATGAAGTTAAAGTAATTGTATTGATATCAAAAACCGAACATAGAAAAATTTCACCTATGCTCAAGTATCGTATCGTTCTCCGAAGATATGTATGTAGTATTCTTTGAATTGAGTCCAACCACAAAATAGGTAAGTACATAATAATATAATAAATAAATAAATAGGTATACTAACATAAGAGGCCTACTTATCCACTTGCTTAATGAATCCAACAAATAAGTTATCAATATTATAGTCTGCAGCCCGCAATACTGACAACTCACCGTAGTCACGATAAGCAAGTAAATAATTCCCAATGATGCAATATTACCATCTTGCCCCTCATTGGGAAATACCCATACATCGCCTAAACAAAGCCTCGATCGTGCCCACGCATTACCTTCTCATGCAACATCGTTAATATCATAAAAGTTTCCTCATCACAATCTCGATCATTCAAATACCTATTGGCAACACTCTTCTGCAAATCACATCCTGGGCATAAAATGTATATACCATATCTCAAACGATGCCATGCTCATAACCAGGAGTGTAACCATAATTACACATAACTCTAACAAGGGTAAATGTCTACCAATCACGTACCGAGTGTAAAATCTTATATGCCGGCCCTAATGGTACCATAGCTAAACCAAAATTGTAACCATAGTTACAAGCAACTAAAATAAAGATAGTGTTATGTTGCAACTAACTAATGGTGGGACGAACAAAATGCAACATGTCCACTAAGGTCTGAGTAACTCGTTTCAAACTGATTCTTAGTCTCAAGGTGGTAATGTAATACCAGACAAAATCTAGTACTCATAATCCTTAGGAAGACTTTCCAAAGCTTGGAAGTAAAACGCGTAACACGGTGAAATATAAATATATCCAGATAATAATCTGGTCTGATTTCTACATTCCTGAACTAGCATTGAAGTCCAGAAGTAGCTCTCTCATAATGCCATCATCCTCCGGAAGCAAACAAAGAAGAACTACGGCTGTCCAAAAAGTTTGAATTGTATAGTCTCAAACATCCTTTTTACCATAACCAAAGGTGGGGTATGCCTAGACTGAGAATTCTCTTCAAACACATCAATTGGAGCCTCAATTTTTAATTCCTTTCCTATCTCTTGATCATATCACGGACAAGGAATTTTAGATCACTTCATGCGGAGAAGTTAACAACATCCCACTATTATCTTAGTTGGCTTCACAAGTGTTTTGTTGTTAAAATCCTTGCGCCCATTTTAAGGAAAGAAACCATCACCAATACCAACTTTAAGCTTTGGGGTTGGGAGAACACTACCTTCCACTTGAGTAAGGCTACCACTGAATTGAAACACCATATAAACGTAGCATTGGTTCAGCATCAAGATTATTGATTTCCACATTCCCTACATGTACAAAATAGCTCAAATAGGGAGCTTATAGTGATGATTCCCCATCTTTGACCGAATATAAGAAGTGATTAAAATCATTTGAAAAATTCTTGATAATCCAGAAATAATGTCAAGTCAATGCTAGTGAACTCCAGCTGCAATGGAATAGGAATGGCTGAAAGTGTTCAAGGGTAATTATATCTTTTGCGGTGATACACAGTAACTAAGTTTGCACAAACGGGATGATGTACAATAGTGTAAGAGTAGACGTCTTCTAGATTCTTCCACTGTCGTAGTCAGAAATCTGATTCTTTTAAGAGGAATATGCACTTGAGAAATCTAAAGTTGATAAAGATTCTGGACACGTTCTCCACAGAGAAATGTTAAACAATTTTTCAAGCAAAGATGATAAATGTTGACTTTAAGTCATGGATAAGATGGCTCATTACAAATTTGGCTCATTATTATTATTTTTTTACAATTTAATGGAAAAATGATTGATTTTTGTATTATCCTCCTGTTCATTTTTATTGTTCACAGTATTGGAAAAATTAAGATAGCATTTATTCTTCTTTTTGTAACGTTTATGATGGAACGAGACTTCTACCTTGGATTTAAGGATCTCTCTTTATTTACTATTTACCTAGATTATAGCAGTTGTGTTAAGTCAATAATTTTTACCATAGTCAAGTAATTTGATATTGATTTTGCAAAAATGATTGATGACGGGTTAAACTGATTTTGCAAAAATGGTTGTAGACTGGTTGAACTGATTATGCAAAAATGATCGAAGACTGATTCTACAAAAATGGTCGAGGACGGATTGAACTAATTATATAAAAATGGTCGAGGACTGATTGAACTGACTCTGCAAAAATGGTCGAAGACGGGTTTAACTGATTCTGCAAAAATGGTCGGGACAGGTTAAACTGATTCTACAAAAATGGTCAAAGATGAGTTAAACTGATTTTGCAAAGATACTCGAGGACGAGTTTGGACTGATTCAGCAAAGATGATCGAGGATGGGTTGAACTGATTTTGCAAAGATAGTCGAGGACGGATTGAACAAATTCTGCAAAGATGATCAAGGATGGGTTGAACTGATTCTGCAAAAATGGTCGAGGATGAGTCAAAACTGATTCTTGTAATAATGGATACAAACTGATTTTACATATAGTTGTGAGGATGTGTTGAGCTTATGGCACAAATTAATTTTATTGGAGTTGTGAGGATTGAGTTCAATTAATAGCTCTAAAGCCTTAGGGGTATGATTGGTATTTTAAAATATTGTTTCCATGTTTTTTGGGTTAGGCTTCAGTTGTATTTATGTTTTGTCTTTTTGTGACATGTTTTAAAATTAGTGGAATTCCTTGAAATATAGTAAAAGTTTTTGTCTCTATATATAAAGTTCTCTTAAAATTTTAGGACAAAAACTTTTTTTTTTTTTTTTTTTTTTGAACAAACGATATTATCTACACCAAAGGAGAGTGGGTAGGCTAAGCCTCACAATGGGCTGGCAATAATGAGGTTCAAATTCGCTTTTGGCGAAAATTGAACCTAAGACCTCTCATTGACAAGTGAAAAGGAATACCACTAGACCGTAGTACTAATTGGTAGGACAAAAACTGTTAGTTTGGCTTAAAATATATATTCACCCTTTTGTTTATGATCATAAATCTTCACCGCCTAACATTCAAAAGGGTTTGTCTTAATATATGGCTTGATCAATAGGCTGATTTGATTTAGTACTACGGTCTAGTGGTATTCCTCTTCGCTTGTAAGTGAGAGGTCTTACAATTGATTCTCACCAAAGGCGAATTTGAACCACATTATCACTAGCACATTGTAAGGCCAAGCCCACCCCCTCCCCTTAGTGTAGATAATATCGTTTGTTAATATATATATATATATATATATAGATATATCTGGCTTGATCAAGGGGTTGTCGGATCATAATTTTTCAGAGCCGAAGTAAGAAGGATCGGAATACGAATACCTTTCGATCATGGACTCAACAACTCTAATGACATTGAGTTGTACAAACGGACCATCGATGCCAACATCATCTTGAGTTCTAGAAAGGTAGGCAAAGTCCACCGACTTCGTTGAGATTGACCATTCTTGTTTCGCAAGATAAGGAAACCTAATCCAATTGGGGATCATATACGTTTCCTATGTTCTTGATGATTCCTACAATTTAGGGATTGACGTATGCAGCAAGTAATCACACTCTAAAAGGATGCAATATCTACTTCTAGATATTATATGGAATTCTCCTGGTTTAATACATATTCTATATCCTAAAAGGTCTCTCTCAATTAGTATAAATACACTCTTCTAGAGTTCATCTTTGCTAACACAATTATCAAATACTCTATTCTCTTGCTTACTCAAGTCTCATATTGCTCACTTGAAGTTGGTATATGCACTTTGGAGAACACTGCAGGAATGTGTTACAAATTTAATTAGGTTCTTGATTTGCAACCAACGGTTTCTTGCTATCCAATCATTATAAATTAATTTCAGTTTTGTAGCTGTTGCAATTAATGGCTTTAGTTTTCGTTTGCAATTCAATGCATTTAAATGATATAGCCGTTTATACTTGAAAGCTGGAGTTTACAATGTTTTAGTTTTCATTTGCAATTCAACGCATTTTTTTCACCGCTGAGAGTGATAAGGCATAAGTTTCAAATAGTTTCACCGAGGAGGTTTCCCGCTCAGGTTGCTGCAACTATACTTTAAAGAATATGCTGCCGGAAGAGTTGGGATTCATATCCAAATCTTAAACTGATAATTGTCTTGTATATTTTCAGTTTTGTAAAATTGTTATTGTAGATCAGTTTCCTTGTAACTAATTTATTTAAATCTCGTCTATAAATACAATGATAAAAAACTCACTCAGAATTAACTGAGTTGAGCATCGGCAACTCTTTAGCCTTCAAGCTTTTATGCGTGAATGTTCCTCTTTCAGAGAGTTCTCTTTGGCACAAATAGTTTTGCCATTACGAGTGCACGTCTGGCAAAACCACTCGGTTGTGGAATCCTGGAGGTCGTATGCGCATTAACCTTTTGCACTGTCGAACGAACTCTTCTATTACCTTGCTGACTCGTTTGCTGTTACTTTTATTTTGTTTCATTCACAGGAATCATTATTAATTGTAACTTCTTATGATTATCTCGTATATGATTAGAAGTGTGAAGAATTTTGAAGATTAGGATTTATGGGTTGTGCACAGGCTATCAAAACCCAGGTACTCCTTGTACTCAATCTTTTCGACCAAATTTACTTTGCTAGCCCCACCTGTTTAGAAACAAAATTAGCCATGTGATTAACAGAAAATTCATTAAAAAGTGGTTGCATATGTGCACATGGAAAGAGCACATGAAACGGGGCGTTAAGGTGGCGGTATTCCAAACCTATTGTACGTTATTGCATTTTTGAATTGGGACAATCACTATTCTAGAAATCTCTGTCTAGTGCCTAGGCGGTTGGATATTGTCCCAATTAATCATTAGGCTTTTGAAAATTAAGAAAGGATGCGTAGACTCACCTAGTGTATAACCCACCTAGACACCACCTTGGTTGTGACTTTTATTTAGATAGAAAATGAATAACTTTCATTTTGTATTTTATTTTTTCAATAAATTTTAATAGACTTGTTGAATACTTGGATTAACACTCATTATATGCTTGTTCCCATGTTATCAATATGTTCTACTACTTTATAATCTATATATGATTCTATTTTGCAATTTATGTATCCTAGCTAATACAATTATGATTTTTTTTTAATATATATAGACATTTATTATGTTATATAATAAATTTAAAATTAAAAAAAAAAAAAAAAATTAAAAAAACTGCCTAGATATTGTCTGCCGTCCAATTGGCGCCTAGCATTTTTTAGAACCTTGGACACCGCCACCTTGGCATCCTGTTTCATGCAAGTCCTTTCAAAAATATATAAGGGCGCATTAGCATACCTAATGTCAATAATGAAGATGATCAGGGATGCTCTTCCTACTTCCTTAATAACGTTCCCTACCACATGTTGCCGGTTGCCCTATGAGCGCAGAAATCGTAGTCACAGCAGCGAAATAGAGAGCTGCAAGTTGAAGAATACTGATGAAAGAAGCCGATATTTACGATTTAGTTGAACACTTGCAGTCATCAATTTATGAACATAACTGGAATGGCTGAAAAATTTACCGTAGGGAATTGGAAATCGCTTTAGGAGGTAGAATTCTACAACAGACGTGGATGACGAGAATAACAAGATGAAGGTGCTTGTTGCACTTCCTACCTGCATTTACATGAAATAAGGAGGATTTGTAAGGTATCTAATAATTTCCAAGTAAACTTCTGATGAAACAGGATAATGTAATTTAATTTGCAGTATGATTAACAAAAACATTTTTCTTTCAAGGTGATTTAATTAAAATAGAAAATAGAAGCTTGCATCATAACAAGTGGTTAATTACTTGGGAAAGGCTCAAATAGCATTTGTTATTGCAGCAGCGTTTTCAAATAGCAATATTACTGTAACAAGTGATCCCATAATACCGGTATCATCTTCATACGTTGATAACGTCAATATTGTTACTCATTATATTGATAGGAAATAATCCTAAATAGTCTTGATATGACATGTAGAAAGTATAAAACTTTTGTCGCTACTGTCGATTTATTGATTTTGCTACGGTAGTAGTTGTGCTACGCTATTTGAGAGCTTTTCCCAAATTAAATTCAGTTGTTGAGTATGAAATGTACCTGAGGAGGAATTCCCATCTCCAAAAAGACAGGACCCATAATAAAACCTCCACCAAGACCAACCAATCCACCAAATAATCCATCTATTATGCCAAAGGAACAATAACAAACAGGATTCTGCACTCTCCAGTTTGCACCTACTTCTCCCTTGGATGCAATTACCCTCTGCCCTTCGATGTATTCACTGGCAATGTCTAATTAACCAGCATGTTAGGCATGCGCAAAGAAACTTCTACCAGGAACTGAAGAAATAGTTGATCAACTTACCTTTCGATTGCTAGTGTTTGGAAACGTCCAGTGATCTCTAAAGAAATGAAACAAGGTGCAGTATTAGATGGATCAAGTAATGCATAATGTACATTCAACGTAGACATGAAAAGTTTAAAATACCACCTTTTTCGTTACAGTTTCTTTTTTCCACATGTCAACAACTTGGAAGAAAGACTTAGTTGATGTGCCTGCACAAAGAAGTGAAAAGGTGAGCATTGAGTACTAACATTTTATGAATGAGGAGAATTCCGGTTTAGAAAAGTGTTACCTAAGAGTACAACAATAAGTATGGTGGTGATCATCCATTCAGATAGTCCAACATTCAAAGAAACTCCAATGCTGATCTCTAACACCAACATTGGTTGCAACAGAAGTGCGAGAACATAGTCGATGAGGGGCAACTCAAGTGTGGGATGCCTTAGCCTTAAATTGTACAAGACAGTCGCTGCTGCTCCCCCTGTGATCATAACTTACCAACCGAATAGAAACATGTGAAAGTGCATTCAGTTGAGAAGGTAATTTACAAGGCAAATTTTTCATGTGTTCAGCATATGAACTTTTGTAGAAGTGCATATGAGTATGAGGCTTCCTTAGAAGGCAAAAGCAGAAAAAGCTGTGATGAAAGTACTTACATTTTGATATAGCTGCTGATGATTTCTGGTCAAAGCTGATAATCAGGGTGAGCATCGGAACAAAAAAACCACCCGCTCCAACACCTCCAACACTACCAAACGCTGCCCCAAGGAATCCAATAAATGTACCGACCACGATTTTCCATCCAATCGCATGTCCTGTCACCCAATTTCAATTACTACGAGCACTACGAAATATTCAGTAAGAACCATGTATCTAGAGTGCCACACTTTCTAAAATCTATTTTTAAAAATTAAAAAACAAAGGTGATTGTTTAATGAAGGAACTGAGGAAAGTAAAAAGTATACATATATGTAGAGGTCAAAATTTTTACACGGCTATCATTCTTCAGAAAATTTTCTCAACAGCCAAACAGTTCAGTTCCATACAATTGAACTAGACTCACAACATTAAGACAACATATCCAACAAGATTAGTGAAAATTGGACTTACAGCCCAGTCATACTTGTAAACCACTCCACCGGGATGTGAAAGCGATTTGGACACTCTGATCATGTATTCAGGTTCATCCTTTTCTCCATTATTCCAACTTGAAGATTGTTGCTCAAAACGTTCTTGTGCCAAAACAAATACTGCAGCCACAAAAAGGAAAACAACTTCAATCAACCTCAGCCTCCACCAGTTCGATTTTCTCCAAGCCATCTGATGCTTCTGAACTTCCGACAAATTCCTCCTCGAACCCAAGAATTAAACAGAACACATATTCTAACGAAAGTTCGTTGTTGTTATTTGTTGTTGTTGTATATCTGTGTGTGTGTGTGTGTGTATGTACTTTTTATTTTTGTGTATAATCTCTTGGTGAGTGGTGACTTGATTTAGTTTTGTTCCCTTTAAGGAGGAAAGTGGCGGAGCTTTCTATCTATTTTTTTGGGATTCTGGTAGCTTGACCGGACGGCTCTAATTTGTTTTATTAAATGTGATTATTAGATGGAGATTCAAGAAAAAAGGGGTAGAGAAAAGATCTAGGAAGATTTGGACAAAGACTTAAAAAAGACATAGAGTACTTGGAACTAACCAAATAAAATTTTTCTTCGTTGGTCCTTGCCTTTGGCTTTAGAGTCGGCATCAATCTTTTTTACAAGCATTCCTGGTCTCTTCCCTCTTTTCCTTTCCCTTTACTTTGTTTTGGTCGTCATCGTAAATCGGTTTAGTCACAATGATAGTCGTCACACTACTAGAAAATATCATTTTGTAGACAAATTGTAAGACGACAAAGCAAAATTTTATTGGCCCAATAGTCCTCCCCAACAAAATTTTAATTTAGTGATTGAATACTCTTGCCAAAACCAATTTATGGCTCCAATCTTAGCCGAGAAAATTCTTACGTAGCCGACAATCATTTTGTCTGAGTAAATCACTACAAAAAAAAAAAAAAAATGTTTAAGCCGACAAAACTATAGCAAACGATTTAATTTTGTGGTAAGAATACTACTTAACCGACAAAGTTTAGAGCTTTTCGTCTAAATTTGTATGTGATCTGGTGCGGTGAAAATTAGACAACGCAAAGTTCGTCGTTAGTGGAATTCCTAGGCGACAATGTTTTGGATCGCGTCGATAGAGTGGAGGTTCAACTTTGGGTTTTGATCGCGCAGAAAAGTCCTCTCTCTTTCTCTCGTACACTTGGTTCTTCGCTGTTTTAGTTCTTGTTACTTTATGATGATGATGACTTGGTTAAATACAACATAAATTTTGGAATATGAATTATGAATATATAACTTACTTAAATACAATATAGATTTGGTTTTGGTTTTGGTTTCTTTATCTACTTACTATTTACACTATATAATTTGGTTTTGTTCTAGATTAGCTTCTTGAGGTCACCGTTATTGGTTTTAACAAGTTGAAACAGCTATCGTCTCTTGAATATGATAGAACCAAGCACCGCATTGTTAGCGTGATCCGTGGTTGGGACTGAGGTTTAGTTAATATGCGATAGCATGGATGTCGATGTAAATTTCCGTCGTTTTCAGTCTTGACGAAAATGTACCTGCAAAACAATCAATATCTTTGATCAGAGACCTAAGCCTCACGTGCCCACGAGGTTGGGGGGGGGGGGGGGGGAGGGGTTAGGTAAACGGATCTTCGATGCCTAAGTTAGTTTCTCTGAGAGGGTAAAGTGTTTAAGGCTTTTTTAGGGTTGCAAAATCTTTTTCAATTTGGTAGAATATGGGGTATTTATAGGGCTAGGGCCGACCATATAATGTTTAAGGGAGAGATATTCTCTAAATATTCCCAAGATAATTAATAGGAAATAATATCTTGAGATAATGGGGTAATTATCCCTAATTGATTTAAATTAGGATTCTTACTTGATTGGAGTCAATATTCAATTAGGAATGTAGTAAAGATAGGATTTGGATAATTAATCCTTATCTTTAATTCCTTGCCAAGGGCAGGTGAGCTGTGGCCAGTTGTGTTTAGTTGTTGAGTCCTCTAGGGATGTGAGCTGCGCGTGGGAGCATCTGAGAAGTTTGCCCATTTATTGAGGGCAATGTTGTCCTTCTTGAATAAAAGTCCACGTGTCGCCTCTAGAATTTTTGGGATTATTTTAGGCTCCGCAAATGCCCGCACACCTACTGGGCGGCACGCATGAAAAGGGCAATAGGTGTAGAAATCCTAAGCTGCTTGGGTTTGTAGAATTTCGTCCCAATTTGAACTTGATCTTCTTTCTTGATTTGGAGATAGACTTCTTCTAGGAAAAGGAAAATAATTGTCCTTGGTACCTATTTAATTTTGCCTTAAGCATGGGATTAAATAAATTTGGAGAACAATCATTATTCCAACAAGGAAGAGAAGCTAGAGGAAATTTTTATTCCCCCTCCCCTAGCGTTCTTCTTCTCTTTCCCTTGCAAAGAGTCATCTTTCATTGTAGTTCTTCCTTTCCGTGCCACACCAAGGTAAGAAAAATTTGAATTTTTTGTTCTTCTTGAATTTTTGGGAGCCTTGAGGCTTGAGGAATTGGCTTGGTGGGTGCCAAGGATGCATGAATGGCGTGGTAGGGAGGCCATGGGCTGCAGGTGGTGGGGCAAGGGTGTTGGCTGGCGTGGCGAAACCAGCTTGGGTTGGGTCTCCATGGCTGCACCTTGCGAGCTACTGGGCAGGGGCTCGTGCAGCAGAGTGGCGAAGGAGAGGGAGAGTCTGGCTTTGGCCAGCTCTCGATCTTCAATGGCTTGCATCGCGTGACCCGGCCTTGCTTCCTGGGGCGCCTAGCGCGCGAACGGAAAGGGGAGAGGAGGCGTGGGCCTCCCCTCGTGTTGGGTCGGCTTGCTCCTTGCGTATATATATGTGTGTGTGTGTGCATATATCTTGCTTTTTTTTTTTTTTTTTTTTTTTTTTTTTTTTTTTTTGCAAGCTGCCTTCTGAATGTTTTTCCTTTGTGCTTTTTGCAGAAATCTTAAGATGCCTTCTTCTGATCGTAAAAGTGACGAATACCCTCCACTTTTGTACCATTAAGGTGGTTCTTCTGGCAAGGTGGGCTACTTCAAGGCTACGCACGTCAAGATTAATCCCGACGAACTGTTTCGGGATTTTCTTGAGGCATACAAGCATGCAATTCCATCTGGGGTCCGCGTCAAGCGGGTGAAATGTGATAGCGGTCGTGAACCATGCAGCGAGGGTGCCTCTGCTTGGAGGAAGGCCATCAAATTCCGTTCGTATTACTTTGTGTTGGGATTCACCTTTCCCATACCGTATCTTTTCTAGGAGGTGATATGCTCCATGAAATGCGTGCCTGCTCAGTATTCCCCAAATGCAGTTCGTGCGATGGTGGGGTTCTTAAACTTGAGCAAGTTCTTTGAGCTTGGCTTGACCATTAATGAGTTTTGGTACTTATTTGAGATCGACCACAAGAAAGGTGTGGGGCAGCTGAGGTCTCGCCATAAGTTGCTTGATGCTTTAAGCAAATGCGGTTATGAGTGGACGAGAGATACCTTGAACATGAGCGGAGAGTTAGAGTTTGACTCTTCTCCTGAGCTGCATGTTTTCCGACTACCTTTATTAGTGGTAAGTGAACTGTTTCATTCTTGTCCTGCTTGAATTTTCGTTGAGCTGCTCCATGCTTCAATTTATTGATCGTCTTTCTTGCTTTTGTATAAATTCGGAGTTTGGCTCAACCTCTAAGACTTTTGCAGATATGAAGAAAGTGCACGTTGCCCTGGGTATTCTTGTTGAGTACCGTGAGTAGCGCTAGCTACTCAGCCCTATTTGTCGGAAGAAAGGTGACCTGCCCCTCGAGGGAAGAGATAAAATAGATAAAGAACGAGGTGTTGGCTCGCCCGATCGCTGCTGTAAAGCCTATTGCTAATGGTGGTGGAAAGAAGAGGTCTTTCTTACCGGCTTATGAGCCTTCGATTGAGAAGAAGCCAATGACTTCTTCTGCTGCTCATGGAAGCTCATCTGCTGTTGAGAAGCTTGTCATTGATCTAACTTCCCCCAAGGGTTGAAGGTGACCGTTGAGCATGAGCCTGTGAAACCTACTGCTCTAAAGGCAACCGCATCCATTGCTGAGAGACTTTATCAGCGGAAGAGTTTGGTGGTGCCTCTGGTGTCCTAGTTTGTATCGAAGCATCCATCGGGAGCTAAGTCTGGTTTTGCTTCTGAGAAGCTCATTGCTATGAAGAGCAGGAATGCGGATTCTGCTGTTAAGGTGGCACCTAGATCTACTCCTCATTCTGTGGTGACTGACTCGTCTGTTAAGAAAGGTAAATCTACTCGCACAAGCAGTTCTGAGAGATTCACCGAGTCTGAGGTTGGAAAGTTTCCTGAGGTTTGTGCGTTGCTGAAGACTGACCTGCTTGAGGACGTTGATGCATGCGCCAAGTTTGTTGACATTGTTGGGAAAGTTGTCATCCGGTCAGACTTATTTACGAAGTGTCTTTACTCGAGGAGGTCATCCCTGATTGCTACAATGCATAAGACTTTGATCCTGGCAGCTGAGTTTATGTCCGTTGATCAGGATGCTGTCAAGTGTGCTAATGAGGTCGAAGTGGTGTTGGTGGCTCAACTTCGCTTGGTTGTTGAAAAGATCAAGAAACTCGAATCTGAACTTAGCTTTGTTTTGAAATGATCTAATGTCTCTACTTCCACTTTTTTGCAGTTAGAGATCGCTCGTGATGAGGCCGCCTATTTAGATGCTAGGCTTAGTGTCACTCAGGCGATGTTGGAAGCTGCAGAGAAGGAAATCAGTCGTGTTTCTCCGATGGTCGAGGACCTTGAGTGTGTCAATTCGGAGCTACAATCTGTTTGTTTTTCCAAGGACGAGAAGCTTATCTTCATGCATGCTGAAGTGTGTCGTCTTAAGGAGATTGCCAGTAAGCTTGAGTCCAAGGAAGTGGATCTGCAAGGTGTACTGTTTGCTAGCGAGAACCTGAAAAATGAACTGGATAGGCTGCAGGGTGCTCATACTGGGCTTGTTGAGGAGAATGTGTAGCTGAAAAATGAGAAAGTTAGTCTTGAAGTGGCGCTTGCTTCTTATCAAGCCGATTTCTACAAGCTTGGCTATGTAGACCATCTTCATTGCAGACCGTCAGATTATGAGTTTTCCAAGAAGGATTTCGAGATTTTTCCATTTCTTTAGTTGATTTGCTTAATCTCTCGTTTGAGGCTGCCTTTGGTAGAGCAGCTGAGGGTCAGGCAGTCTAGGCAGGGGTGGCTAAGGATGAGCTGATGGAAGCTTTGGTTGCTGGGAGCGGTGTGGCTGCTGAAGGTGTAGTAGTCGAGGAACCAATGGTTGAGTAAACTGCTAAGGAGTAGTCTTTTTTCTTAGACTTAGGAATTTTCTTTTTTTCCTTTTTGTCCTGCTTTGCTTGAACCTTGTTGACATTCGAGCCAGTTTATCAATTTGCTAGGAATTTAATAAACAGCTTTCCTTGTTTTTGCTTCATCCTTCTATTTTGTCATGCCTTTTGTGAAACTTTGCCGTAGGACGGGCGACTAGTTGATCCCACGTCGTCACTTCGGTTTTAGTTTCGGCTTCGGGGCTTTGGGAGCCTTACCTGCTTGTGGTATTTTGCAAAACTTTGTCATAGGACGGGTAGTTCAGTTAGCTACTTCGATGGAGCAGTTGACTCACACGGTCACTTTAAGCTTCATTTTTGGCTTTGGGGCTTCTAGAGCTTTTCCTACGAAATGAAGAAATAAGCGATTTCCAACTTATAGAACCGGCCGTCGAACTCATTGTCTCCATCGGAGGTAGGCGAGTTCGCACAGCTACTATAGCTGTGAATCTCGACTCTAGGTAGCTTCGTGAGCTTTAGCCCTCCCGGGGCATGTTATGAGATTTTTGAGTTATAGAGCCGTCGGTCAGACTTGTGCTTCTTACAGGAAGCAGAAGAGGTCCGTGTAGCTGCTATAGTCGTGACATTTGACTTTAGTGGCTTCTTGAGCTTCTAGCCTTCCCAGGGCATGTTGCGAGATTTTTGACTCATAGAGCCATCGGTCGGACTCATGCCTCTTGTTGAAAGCAGAGGAGGTTCACGTAATTGCTATAGTTGTGACACTCGACTTTGTGGCTTTTTGAGCTTCTAGCCCTCTCGGGGCATGTTGCGAGATTTTTGACTTATAGAGCTGTCGACTGGACTTATTCCTTTCGTAGGAAGCAGAGGAGGTCCACGTAGCTACTATAGGCATGTCGTGACACTTGACTTTGCGACTTCTTAAGCCTTGGCCCTCCCGGGGCACGTTGCGAGATTTTTTACTTATAGAGCTGTCGGTCGGACCCATGCTTCTCATAGGAAGCAGATGAGGTTCGCATAGCTGCTATAAGTCGTGACACTCGACTTTGTGGCTTTTTCAGCCTTAGCCCACCAGGGGCACGTTTTGAGATTTTTGACTTATAGAGCCGTCGGTCGGACTTGTGCTTCTCATAGGAAGCAGATGAGGTCTGCGTGGCTACTATAATCGTTGGCCAAAAACACTGCTTATAAGTAAGAAGGCGAGTTCGCGTAGTCATGGCAGGTGTAAGTTTCAGCTTACGGGCTGCCTTGGGCTTTTAGCCGTTAGGTTATCAGCCATACGTCTTACTTACAGAAGCACACGACCTGCGTAACCACTTAAGGTGTCATCCTTGGCTCTCGGAGGTGTTTTTTTGGAGTGAGCTGTAGGCCAAATCGCTCATCAGAGGCCATATCCTTCCGAGTTACAGCTTTGATCCTTTAATTTTGATTTTTGATTTTTTTATCATTTCTCTGATTTATATGTGGGTTTTCATTTCTTCTATCTTCTCCCTCCCTTTGCTCTCTCTCTCGATCCAAATTTGCAAGCGCTAAAATAGGGTTTGGCTTTTGCTGCAATTAAATAAAAGAAACATACTAAAGGTCAGTTGCCTTTTGGAGAATGGATAAATTTGAGGGAAAAGAGAGAAATCAGAGTGGAAAGAAGGAAGAGAGAAGGACATGAACGAAATTGTTTCGCATACTCGTTCACTCTCTTCATATTAAGCTCGCTCCTACACTGTATGTACACAACATGCATAGGACATGCAACATGACAGACACATGTTATGCTCACAGATCTGAGCTCAACCCAAAAATCCATAGCTCACAACTCTCCCTTCGAAATCAGATATATGACACGATCAGATATATGCCACAATCAGATAAATGACGCTAAATTTTATATGAAGAATTGAAGATTCATTAATTTGAATTTGGTATCAAATTTGATTGGGTTCAAATATTTCAAGGATTTGAAAAAAATTGTAGTTTGAATGGACACGAATGAACCCAACTGAAACAAAGGAAATTGTTTTGCGAACTCGTTTGTTTTTTTTTCATATTTGCAGGGCCTGCCTCTGAATCAAAGGAAAAAGTAGTAAACAACATTAATGTGAAGAGTATCAAAGATGTAAGTACACACCATCTACACATAATACACTATATGCACACCACATGCACATAATATGTACAGTACATGCACATGATATGCACAAAATGAGAGAAACTTTAATGGCAACATATTGGTATAGTGGATACAATTAAAACAAAATTGTTATGTATATAAGGTTATAGTGACAGTTTGAAAGGTCTTGTTACATATATCAACCACTGCTTAACCATGCATGTGGAAAACATGATACTCGTTGTCATTATTTCACGGACATGCATGACCCTTAACGTCCTCTAAGTTGTTTTTCTTAATTTTGTTTTTTGCTGAGGCCAACTAGGTTGTGGTCATACTTGCTAAATTCATAGGCACAACATACATGCATCATAACTAGTGAACATTCTCGCTTCTCATATTAAGATGTAGTCATGCACACCATATGCACACCACATGCACATTATTGAAAATTTTTCACAAATTTATGCAATTGAGCACTTGAACAATAAATTGTTCTATCCCAATCTCATAGCACATCAAAACTTGAAATCTATTCCACCCATACGCCCCAACATAAAACACAAACCTTAAGTATTAATTCATCTTACAAACAATCCATTTATTCCATAAATCATTGATGAAGGAACTTGGAACTAAACACCCTACCTTACTATGCATGTCGAAGCTTCAGTCGGGGGAAAAAATGGAACTTTTCGGCCAAAACAGAAAATATGGTACAAAATCCAACTCATTTTTCTCACCCCTCTCTCTCTATCTCTCTTGCATCCCTTTGTTCGAAATCAGAGGCATGAGGTGAACCTAAAGCCCAGCTCACTCTTCTTGCCTCTCTTTGGACTTCCATCTCCTCGAAATCGGAGCTCAGAGAACTGAGGAAGAGAGAGATAGTAGAGAGAGAAAATGAGAAAAGAGAGAGAGAGGAAGGGAGAGAGAGAGTAGAGGGAGAAATCAGAAAATGAGGGAGAGAAAGTGAGGAATAACCCATTTATATTTGAGTATTTTAGTAATTTCGGTTTTGTGCATGGTGTGCATGGTTTGTGCATGGCCGGTTTGTCATATTTCTGTCACGAGATTAAGAAATTGTCCCATTTTGGGGTATTTCCCTTTATTATAACATGATAATAATATCATTTGTTAGTATGAACATATAACTGATGCAGTGCATGGGGAACAAATAAATTTAAGGCTTTAGTGACTTCTCATCTCTCAAAACCTTTGTGACCTTCTCTTTTAATTGAATTACCTAGTAACTATCCTACACTTAAATATTTAGTATACCAATGCTTTGTAATTTCCCTATTTAAAGGGCTCCATATGTATCCTTAAAGTAGTCAATTAGAGAATTCAAAAGTTAATCTAAGAAGAGAGTGGGTTTTCTCCTTCCTTAAAATCAAGTGTCAGATTTGGTCGTGTTGAGTGAATTGACGATTAGCAACGTGAGTGATTCCCTTGCCCCTGGTCGAGTAATTCCTAGGTTCTATCCCTGTAGCAACGTCGAGTGATTCCATTGGCCCCTGGTCAAGTGATTCCCAGGTTATCTCCCTCGGTTCCCTTGGTTCCATCCTGCATCAATAACATATTAGATTATCTAGTAAACAAATATATAAACATTTCATCGATATATGGCTCAAAATCAGTAATTGATTAGGTTACTTAACCTGAGTAGTACACTTTGGACAATTCTCTAGATTCAGAGGATGATGAACAAAAAAAAGTAATTTCTAAATATGCTATAATTAAGAAAATCTTCTTTGTCAACCAAAGATCGAAAACAACATGATTATTTCACTCCTTTTAACTCTTTGTGAACCATAGAAAGGGAAATGTATTAAACGAGAATCAATAAATAAATAAAAAAGAAAAAAAATATATAAAGTAAAAATAGAAGTGCGAAAATCATTTTCTTTTAAATTTTATAAAATGAATAATATCTTAAATAACAAAGAATCTTACATATGATTTCACTAGCTTACCATCTCTCTCCCACCTCCTATTTTTTTTCTATTATAAATGCTCTTGCATATATAACTTCCACCATCACATGAATAACAAGCGTAGAAAGCTATTAGTAGCGTGAAGAAAACATATCTCTCTTTCAATACTACTATTTTGTGAGAACATGAAATGAAAAGTTTCTTTGATAATTAATTATTCTACTTTCAACTTTTACAAAATTCATACATCAACCATCATTTCTTCCTTCAGTTCTCTAATTAAATATAATCCGAGGCACCAAACCAGGCTCGACTTTGTTTCAAACTGGCTAGAGTTTGTTTCCTCCACTCCAAATCCAGATTAAAGATATATAGTCCTACTAATCAATTGAAGTACACAACCCCTTCCCCATTTGGTTGATATCTCCCATTACAAACCCATTTGTAATGTCGCTGGTGATGGCATGGACTGCCACCAAAATCCATTGATATTTTGTTAGAACACGCCACGCAAGTTTTTTCTCATAAAAAATGTGGTCCAACAGACGGCTTAATCCTTCGGCTTCTCATTTGGGAAAAGACACCCCACATATACTGTTTGGTAATATTCATGATTTATAATCTTTACTTAATTATGATCAAGATTTAGACAGAGGACAAATCAAATTGAAAGTACCCAAGAAAAAAACTAACATGTTCATATTTGCTTTATGTGATGGAGAAAAATAAGGCAAATAATGAAGGGAAGCCGTCTTGTCCATGTGCGGCTATTAGAAGGAGAAATCTTGTCCATAGGAACTGCTTTGACTTGCACAGGAAGCTAACTTTTGGCTGATTTTTGTAGAGTTGGGTCTACTTTACTAATGTCCTGGTGGGAAAAATCTTGTACATAACCAGTTATTTCTCACATTCTTTTTATCTTACATGTCATTTACTTGGTATCCCCAATACTAAATTGGTAAAATCTTGTATGTCGTGATTTTGCCTTGATCAAGTGACATGAGAGATAAAGAGAAAATGGGATACATTACGGGTTACATGGTAATTCTCTGTTCCCGAGGTTGGTTCACATTCTATATATATGCCCGGCCTCCTCAGCGTTTAGTCCACATCCTTTATAAATATAAAAGGATACAAGATGCTTTCTCTAGTTTCAGGAAATCACATCCATCAAGGAAGTTGCAAGAGATCAAATTAGGAAATTCATCAGTTCTATTTCTCCTCATATAATAAATGAATTATTTAACACAAATGCCATACGTCATTAGGAAGTAAATACGAACCAAATTCAAAAATTTGTCTTCTAAATGAGCAAAATTGCTGCTCAAGAATGGAAATTCGCTAACTTACCATGCAAGGGAAGAGTGCACTTGAAACTTGAAAGAGTAGGGAGGACAGTTCATTTCTCTTCCCTCCTACCTACATACCGCATAAGCTCATTAGCCCAGAAAAAAAGAGCAACATTTGAGAGAGGCAAAACCCAAATAATCATGTCGAGTTGAAAGAATCTTGAAGCAAAACCCTAATTAGGGTATGGCAAGGGATGCTTGAGATGGGGAGAAGTGATGGCAGAAGAAGTTACTAAAACTAGGCATCATAAGTGCAGATGTTTTCAAATCCCATGTACTCTTTATGCTTAATCTTTTCAATCATATCTACTATTCCAACTCCACCTGTGAAATTAAAAGCAAATTAAGCACCCATTTATCACCAAGTGGAATATAAAAAGACAGAATCGAGTTCACGGGCAGTAATACATACCTAGTGATATTGCACTCACAAAGATTGTGAAGGCAAGAATGAAGATAATTATAGATGCTCTCCCCAAAAAACTGACTACCTTTCTCACCACATATTGCCCTACTAGGGCTGAAAATGTGGCCACAGCAGTAAAGTAGAGAGCTGCAAGAGAAATTTTTAATCCAACATCAAATTATTGAAAAATAAATGAACAAATTTCCTCTCCCTACCATTCAATTTGTATTTCAATTGGCAGAAACTTGGATGGCTAAGACGATTACCATAAGGAATCGGAAATCGTTTTAGGAGGTAGTACTCTACAACAGACAGGGAGGCAGAAAATGTCATGGCAAATGTGGCTGTGGCACTTGAGACCTGCATCAAAGTTCTCGATCAATGAGCCAGTTTTGACTAGGGAAAGTGAAAGATGTGCTGCTGTATATAAAATTCGTAGCTGTTTTAAGTGAGGTTTTCGCACTTCTCGTTGTGTTTTACGGTTAAAACTGATCTCAATGATCTTCCCTCTATAATAATATGTATTTCAAGTTTTTGAATTGAACCGGAATCAGTAAATTCAGTAAATGTGAAATCAACTACTCCACAAGTATAAAATCCACCTGAGGTGGGATTCCTAGCTCCAGAAAAACAGGACCTAAAATGAAGCCTCCACCAAGACCAAGCAATCCACCAACTATACCGGCTATGATACCACAGGCACTACAAAGAACAAGCTGGTTTACTGTCCAATTTGTGGTTGATTCTGCCCGGGACGCAATCACTCTATGTCCTTTGTACAGTTTAACTGCCTCGAATATAGTTACTCCGAAAGCCACGGGGATCTAAGAATTCATTTGAGGAAAAAATAATGCCAAACAAATATGATTTGAACAAAAAAAAAAAAAATCATTAGTTCAAGCACAAATGAGCATAGTATTTGAAGCACGAAAAAAATGGAAAATGAAGACTTATGTTTTCTTCTAATTATAAGAGACATGAAGGGTAGGTACCTGCAAGAGATTATATGCCCAATATGCTGCCGAACAAGTTGTTGTATAATTCTGTGCCAACAGACAAGTTCCCGAAAAATCAGATTCAATGCATAAAATAGAATCGAAGGGAAGTACAAATCGTGATCTTGTAACGAAATCCATCCACATTGTAGGTATTACCTTAGCGATCTGCAATGCAAGAATTATAATCCAGACAGCAAAAAGAATCAGAAGTTCCTTCCAGTAAAGATTCTCGAAGATAGAAACCTGAGAAGGTTAAAGAATGTCAGTCTCTAAAACCATGCATCAAGGAAATCTCAGGCTGCAAGGAATCCTACCTCTGTTCTTTTGGATTCCTCGGTTTCTGTTGGAGTGCCGTTGCTCGGGCCACTGGGTAGAGGCTTGTAATCAACTTCTGCAGTAGCATCATCACCTGCATAAAAAAATTTCCGGCATCTAAATTTGAATTGGTGTAAGGCTAATGCTAACAAAGAAAAATATGATAGATCAACTTACCATTTGACTGCATCCGTCTAGCAGCCTCCTGAAAATTCGAAAACTAGTTGAGCCAAGATGCGGGGATGAATTAAATTATGTCTCATATATACAAATTGAACTAACAAAATTAAGATGACCTTTTTTACTATAGTTTCTTTTTTCCATGTCTCACTGCCCTTGAAGAATGCCCTACTTGATGTGGCTGCATGTCATCAAAATCTGATCACTATACGAATCGAGGAAGTTGTCCAGTTGGTGAAACTAATGAATTCATAATTTCCTATAATTCTTACCTAAGAAAGTAATGATTAATAACACTGTGATCATCCAGTTAGCAAATATGACATTGAAAGCAACTCCAATACTGATCCCAAGCACAAGCATTGGTTGGAAAAGAAGTGCCAAGTCGTAGTCGATGAGGGGGAGGTCAGCTGTCGGATGCCTTAGCCTTAGATTGTAGAACACAGATGAAATTGCAGCACCTGTGATCATACCTGACCAACCACACAAGCACTCGAAATTGTATTCAGTTACATTCGAAAGGAAAAGGTCGATAACTTTCATATCCACCAAGTTTATGGATTAGAAGTGCATAAGAAAATTCCACACACGTCATTTGGTAAAACGAAACATTAATGAATCTAATTGAAATTATAAGATTGGTGTTGACATTGCTGACTCATTCGAAACATTTGAAGCTTTTGTTGTCTAATGGTTGTTGCTACCATGGTATTAAAGAACCAACATGTTTCTATTCGTCATCAATTCTCACGTGTAGAATGGGGCTGCACGTCAAAGAGTGTTAACTTGATATACATTGTTGACTGACGAATTTCCTAGCAACTTAACTTGAGTCATACTAGGACCAAGAAAAAAAAAAAAAAAACTTGAGGGATAATAGATTTGGTTTCAATATTGCATGAACAATCTATTAATATAAAACTAAATTTCTATATTTAGAAAAAAATACTCTTATAAGGAGTGCACAATTAAATTTTTGGAATGACAATAATAGTCCCTTAGATGATAAATTGTGCAAGGTATGAGGAAAATGCGGCCGGTGAAAACTCAAAAGGAAAGAAAAATTATGAGAAAGTTGTAAGGCCTTACACTTTGATATAGCTGTTGATGATTTCTGGTCAAATCCAATAATCAAAGTGAGCATGGGAACAAAAATGCCACCCCCACCAACTCCACCTACAGTTCCAAAAGCAGACCCTAGAAATCCAATTATTGTACCCACCACAATTTTCCACCCAATGGTCATTTCCTGTATATCCAATTTCACCCCACATTAAGCCAAATTTTGAACAATTACAGCCCCTCAGAGCGTGCAAAAAAATAAATAAAATAAAATAAATAAAATAAATAAAATAAAAAAATAAAAAAAGAAGAAGAGATTTTTCACATATAAGTCCTTGATACCTCAAACTTTAGAGATAAACCCTTCAAAGTTCAAACTCAATATTTTAGAGAAAACCTCATTTACTTTGTCGAATCTCAAAGAATTTAATTTATAACTGAATTTTAATTAAAGCGTGACAACTTGATAGATAAATGAGATTTTTCTGTTCTCCAGGTGAGAAAGTGAATTTTTTTTTTCTTATGATTGCAACAATATTGTATTTAATTTACCCCAAAAAAAAAAAAAAAAAAAAACTAAACAATTAAATCTTGTACTCAACTTACACATTGTCTTGTTATTTTGTGAGATCATGGAGTCCAAATCCCCATATTATAATTTTAGATCAAAATATACAAGAAAATAATGAGGAGCAAAGATGGAGATAATAAACATGGACACGATCAATCATGTAAAGAAACGAGAAAAACATGTCGTTTATTATATGCAGACGATGTTGACTTTTTTTTATTTAATAAAAATGACATATTTTATTCATGAAAGGGCAAAATATATGATTCAATACCAGAAGAACATGACTTTAATAGGAGGGCTTGCAAACAAAAATCTGAAAACTACACTAACAATAATTCCAGATGGAACAAAAAACTGAAAGAGACAGGATATTTAGGAACCAATAACCTAGTGCTACAAGATCACATAAGAGATGAAAGCTCTCAAACCAATTATGGGGTCGTAAAATATCATGATTTCATCTGGACTACATATGCATAGAAAGATATAGCGACTCCAAATTATCTTATAATCCCAAAGCTAGCATTGTTTAACAGTAGATCGACCACAAGCAGGTCACCTCCGATACTTTGGTGAGCCACCAGATCGACCACACACCGAGGAAACTAGCCTATAATGAAATCATCAAACTCAGATATGACGAACAATATTGGCCTTGAATAACAACAATGCACATATAAACCCTCCTAATATTTTAAAATGTGCCAATTAGCACCGCCCAACCAATGTCTATCACAAAAAGGAGAGGAAAAAAAAAAAAAGAAAAGGAGGTGAATCTCACTAAGAAAAACTAAAGCTCATATCATCACGTTTTACCAAAGCGTTCACTACTTGATTACCCTTAAATACAGCAAATTTATCACTTTTTTTTTTCTATATATAAAGTGAGAACAACAAAATGGTGAAACATTTGAAATATAAAAAAAAATACCATCCACTTTTTAGAAATTCAAAACATTACCATTTAATTGATGAGGGACAAAATAGTAAATTTGTAACATCCCACATCGCCCAGGGAAGTAGATCCTGTAAACTTTATATGTATATTCCCATCTCTACATAGCACGAAGCCTTTTAAGAGCTCACTGGCTTCGGATTCCATAGGAACTGTGAAGTTAAGCGAGTTCGCGCAAGAGCAATCCTAGGATGGGTGACCTACTGAGAAGTTCTCGTGTGAGTTCCCAAAAACAATACCATGAGGATGTGGTTGGGGCCCAAAGCAGACAATATCATGCTACGGTGGAGTCAAACCCAGAATGTGATGAGGGTCCGGACACGAATGTGACAAAATTCATAACATTTTGAATGAACTTAAAATTTAATTTAATTTAAAAAAAAACCATGTAGTTTAATATAAATCTAAAAACAAATTAACATAAAAAGGCCAATTTTCAAGAGGCTAGTGTTAATTAATTTACCAAATTGTTATACATTTATCATATTTTATGTTAATTACTTTTTGCTCAGTGGACTAAAATAGCATTGAACTTAATTTTTATGCTGATATCAATAATGTTTTAACAAAATTTTGATGGAGAGGTTAATGATGAAAAAGATTAAAACCTTTTTTAGGTAATTTTTTTGTCGTAATCGGATTTGTTAAATTCAATATAATTGGGATTGGTTTTTGTTTATACAACGACATATTTACATTGAAGGATGAAAAAATATATTGGGATCGAACTCATCATTTAACGAAATTCGTATTTAAAACCTCTCAGTCACAAATGAATAACAATACCAATGCATGTAGTTAAGTGGATTCTGGTCATAAATGGGTTGTTTGAACTCAAAGAGTTATCCATATCCTGTCTAAACAATACACATTAAATCGGATTCTGGTTAAAATCCAATCCATTGGCACTCCTATTGGAATCTTACACAACTTCTCAATAAACATTTTCTACGAAGTTTGTGCTAACTTGAAAAGCCATATTTGTGAGTTGGGGTTGAATGTTGTAAATAGTGTTTTACAGTTTGAGGAAAGCTTGCATTAAAACATGCATGTCTTCCGATAGCCTTTTTGGGTCTCTAAAGGGTATATAACAGTGGCTTGCCACCAGATATTCTTCTGAAAAAAAAAAAAAAACATATCTTCGAATTTTGAAACAAAAGCTCCCTAGGCTCATTCTTCAGGGCCCAAAACATTTTTTTATATGAAAAAATAAATTACAAAATATAGTTGAAAAATCACCAGAAAACAAGGGAGTAACAGAAGAAAAAGAGAATAAGGGAATGAAATGTGAGACTTACAGGCCAAACATGGTCATAACTGAATAACCGACCCAGTTGCCACAAAAAGTTTAACATTCTGGTCTGAAAATTGTGAGACTGAAACGTTTGGCTCCCGTTAATGTAAATGGAAGCATGCTGATGCTCCTGTTCCAAGGTTTCTTGCGGAGCTGAAGAAGCTGCAGTTACTGAAGTTACAACAAGAAAACCAGTCACAGTGAATATAACCCACCATTCTAATCCACCTTCTGCTGCTGCCATGGATAAAGAGATAGCTACCCCCAAGAAGATCAAACTTCCTGAAACAAAACCTCTTGGATCGATCGAGCAATTTAAAAATCTGAAAAACTAAAAGATACCAAGTGATAACTGATGCATGCATACATATGTACATATATATATTTGCATGATATTATCACCGACACAAACAAAGAATTGAATTATTATCATAAGTGACAGAGAAGCTGGAGTGATGAGGACTTAAACGACAATTGACCTTCATCGTACGTACCTATGTAGTCACTCCTTTTTAATATTTTTTTTTTAATGGAAATGATAATTCATACAAGGTTCCGTCTCCTTCTCAATTAATAATTGTACCAATTGTATTTGATCACAGTTGGCTTTTGATAAGAGATAGTACTATTTGATCTCTGTGAACGACTAAATACAAGCCACAAAATTCTGTGTTTCGACATCCACATGTTTACCTGGTGAACGTAATGCACGTTGCTTTTATTAGGTGGAAATGCTATTGATTGCGGAAAGGAATGCACTCCCGATTCATTCCACCAAATTCATCAAATTCATATTTGAACTTTTAAAATTTGATCCAATGATTAAAAATAAGAGTTTTTTTAAAAATTATAATAATTTTAGCCGTTTGATCAAATTCAAGAGCCCAAATTTATAAATTTGATGAATTTGATGGAAGAAATATGGAGATAATCCCTTTCTACTCATTGGTATCCCTAATTCATGAGTGGCAACCATCTCATGTGTGTTTTTCTGATTTTTTAAGAAAGTCTAGAGGTGTTTAAGAAAGGGAACTTTAAATAAAAGCTCTCGATATCATTCACTTTAATGAAAAACCACATTTTTACATTAAAAAGTCAATTCTAGTACTATTCACTTTACCCTTTATTTTGTCTTTATCATTGAAACTCAAAGTATTCAACTCATTTTCATTAGTTTTCCATTTAAGAAAAGGGTTTTTGAACTTTAACCCTTTAAGAGGGTTAAAATTTAATAAAAATTTAGTTTTAGATTATATATTGATTTTAGTCTCTTAATGTGTATTTAATGCAAATTCATATATATTTTTGTTTTGATATTTAATAGATATCTTATTTAATATCATTACATTAACTTTTAAATTTATGATTTTACACATTTTAATTCATTAATTTTATTTAACTTCCTGTAATTAGTGTACCTCAACGTCTGTATCATAATATATTTTACTAAATTAGTATACCGAAATGTCTGTACCTAAATATTGTAGTGAACTAGTGGCACATAAAAAATATGCAAAAACATAAGTGTACCGAAAATTCCGTAATACTAAACTAGTGTACCGAAATGTCTGTACATTAACATATTATACTAACCTAATGTAAACTTGTATTAATAATATTTGATATATATGATTTGTTCTAATTTAGTTTGAACTTCATATATTTTTTGCCGGGTAGGTTTAGTCTTACAATAGGATAGCAATAATGTGGTGGGGGTGGGGTTAACCTCATAATAAACTAGTAATAATGCGGTTCAAATTCGTCTTTCGTGAAAATCGAACCTAAAACCTCTCACTTACAAATAAAGACAAATACCATTAGACTGTAGTATTAAGTGACTTGACCATTTAAACTCTTTATTTTGAATGGAAGTTCTCACATTGTAAGTAAAAAGGATCCATTTTCAAACAAAATTTTAATTAGTTTAGCAAACAAAGCTTCAATTGGCCTAAAGTTCAAAGATCTTTACTCTAATTTTCTCAAATAGGTAAAATCAATATTTTACTAATGATAAAATCTCCCTAGCTCGTACTATCGAAGTTTTCTTAAAATGTACAGGTAAAATCAATATTATACTAATGATAAGATCTTTTCTCCATAATTCATGAGTGGCAGCCATCTCATGTGTGTTTTTCTCATTTTTTAAGAAAGTCTGGAGGTGTTTAAGAAAATCCTTTTTTTTTCTGGAGTGTTTAATGTGTTTAGGAAAGTTGATACACAAAATAAGGAAAAAAAAAAAAAAACAATTATCTGTTTTAAACAACTAATAAAATTACAAAAGTAATTATTTCTGTGATCCTAGACATTGGTAAATCAAATTCAAAACCGGTGTTATTCAAATGTCCATTGTTCCACGTTATAACAAACTTGGGGATTAATACTCATAAACTTTTAATTGAAGGACAAAAACTTCAATTGAGCTAAAGCTATCTCATATAGAAATATACATAAATAGAACTTTTCATTCTATTTTTTTTTACAGGTAAAATCAATATTATACTAATGATAAACTCCCCTGGCTCGTACCACTGAGGTTTTCTTTAAAAAAAAGTAATATAATAATGACATGAGTGGAAGAGAGAAAATAAGGTATGAAACATAGAAAATTAAGCGAGATAGACTACATATCAGAACCCGGACTATGACTACTTGCACAAGTAACCGACCTCATTATGTGCTCATAGAATTTGGAAAAGGCTAGGCGACCGCATTATGTGCTCTGAGAAATTGGAAAAGGCTAGGCCCCTGATAGAATAGCCCCTCGTCCCCTAGTGAAATGAACCAAGAAACGCTACAAATTATACATTGAAGTAGTTACAACAATCAAATAAAGCTAAATAAGAAAATTTGTTGGTTCCTCAAATCAAATCCTCTTTGTACACCGGACAACCCGTTTGGGCTGGATCTGTCCATCACACAATTTTCCGAGACTCTTACTTGTCGAGCAGGGTTTGCTGCGTGGTGTGCTGCAATGTGAGTTTATTGTTAGTTTGAATGGTGCCTTTGTGCGGCCTTTGTTAGGCCTTGAGGGTCACAATCAAAACTAACAAGAATCTAAGCATGCCAATGTTATCTTTATATAACAGATTGTTGTATACGTGTGAATTAAGTTGATTACTTACGCCACAAGTTAATTAGACTTCTTGATTATCAATGGATTGTCACAAATGGGTTAAGTCTGTATAAAGTTCTTTTTCTTGCCATGTAAACAAGGACTTTTAACTCATGATATTGTATGTCTAATATGAAGGGGGTTCAGGGCCCTTCCAACCATTACAATTAACTTTAAAGGAGTAAAAGTTCATTAGTTTAGCTAGATTGATCACAGGTGAAACTTTGAATTAAAAATAGTTGAAAGTGATATAAAAACATAATGAGATATGCATTAAACAACAGATCTACTTTATGTAAGTACAAACAAAATAGACTCGGGCAAGATTTAATCTTGTCGGGTAAGGTTCAACTTCTTGCAACCTCTTCACTTTGCGTTTACAGGGGTTTGTAGACTTTAGGAAACAAAATTCAAATAGGATTTACTCGAGGGAATCGATACTACAACATTGGGGGAAGGTAGCAGAGCTTCTAAACTTGACAACAAATGGCTTTCTATGGGGGATCTACAACTAAATGGGGCAGAGTTTGGACAAAATACAGCTTTCTGCGTATGAACTTGTCTGAGAGCAAAGTTTGGATGTCCTTTGATTGATTGGTTGAGTTTCCTTGTCTTCGATGTCCCTTTCTGCTTTTATAGACAATTTAGCCCAACTATTCAAGCTTTGCCCTTTGCTCATGGCTTTCGGAGGGTGATGAGAGTCATCCCTTATTTACTCATCCATGCCTTTGAAAAGTGCTTTTGCTGGGGTGAGCTGCCCTCTGTCACCCATCACCTCTTACATAGGCATGTGGCCTATACCTTGCTAAAATAGTTTTTAAACTCTTCTCGGGTTGTTGGCTTGCCCGAGCCCAGTCTTTCCTCTTTCTTTTGCGTTCTTGGGCCTCCATCATCATATAAATATTAACCCAAATAGTGCCATCTTTTAATCATTGTCAAGTCTGCTAATCAAGACATTGATAATGATTAAAAATAAATTGCATGCCTTAACTTGGTATTCACGCCACTTAATTAACTATTTCGAATAAACCTTTGCACTAACCACGACTTTCAAAATTAACTAACAACCCGTTAAATAACTTTCACTTTTCTTTTCTCGGCCATCATCTTCAACTCTTAACTCTCTAAGCTTCCTAAACCTCTCGAATTTTCAGCCATCTCTTGCTTTAATCTTCAGCTCCATTTTCACTTTCTTCTCTCGAATTCGACCATGGCCCCTAAATCACGCCCTGCATGCAAGTCTGCAGAGGGAATCGTTAACATGCGCCACCGGCTCAATGGCCTTCATCGCCCATGGGCTAGCCTCAATTTGTCCATTTTCTTCGAGGAGGAAGAGGTACACTTACTAGGGCATGCTTAGATTGCCTGAGTCCTAATTGCACTGGAGAGCAACATTTGCCCCTACCAATTGGTTCACTCCCAACCCCTACTCTGCCGAGGTTAAGATTTCTCACTCCAAGTGGTCCAACTTCAGGAAGGTTTTCCTCTGATGAAGGATGATGTATAGTTTCAATCTGTGAATGAGCTAGAGCCTATCTAGAAGTATAAATGGACGTTGAAAGACATCTATGAGCTCATCATAATGTCGAAGATCCCTATCTCTATCAAGCAAAAGATTCTGGCCACAACTATCTTCTTTTGGAATAATAAGACCAATACATTTGACTTCAAAATGGGTCTCATAACTCCCACCATCCTAGATATGGGCAAGGTCTTTAGTCTAAAGTCATCGAGCAGGTGTGTGGACATCACACATGACTGGTCATCTCCCTCTCGCCCGACTGCGGATAGCTTGGAGGCCTCCCAATCCATCACCAATTTAGAGTACAACTCCACCACCTTCAAGAGCTATAAGACCTCATTCGCGGGCTTCATCCCTTTTGCCAAAAAGATGTTTAGCCCGTCCTCCCCCACTACGGACCCAGCACAAGAACACATGTATTTCCTTCTTTATTGGTTGAACAACCATGTGTTCCTAAACAAATCCAAATGGGTGATGATGTTGCCATAAAGCCATTCATCTTGGAACATTTCTACCATCTCCTTTATGAGATGATAAGGGGTCAGCCCTTTGAGACCAACGTCAATAGAGCTACTTGGATGGTACATCTCTGGCTCTAGTGCTTCTTTGTATTTCAAGTTGCCAACTTAGAATTTCTAAATGGCATAGCACTAGACCGAATTCTGGCAGAAGCCCCTACCACCAATCACTCTACGATTACCTGTCTTTACTTTTTTAGAATCTATCGGACTTGGGTAGATTTGGAGTGGGGTGCCTTTGTGCTTATAAGATACCCTTGGTTCTTAGACCGACTCTTTCAATACTCCTTTGGGGAGGATGCTAGCAACTCATGCAAGGAGAAATTCATCAGCTGCATTCAATAGAATGACCTAGCTTAGGGAGTTCGAAGTGACCAAGCAGGTTACGAGCGCGGGCTTGAGGTTTATTACCCTAACTTCTGTGGCAGGCCATTAGGGTTCAGGTAGGCAATCCCAGTTCCATTCTTCGACTTCTTCCACTGCGGGACCTCTTATCGTATCCGTTCTCCCTCTGAAGTTACTTTTCGGGCAAATAGGCTGAGCTTGAAGGTTATGAGCAAGATAGCCCACAAACTTGTGGCCCTCAACTTCGGGTGCACCTCCATGTTCACCATTTGGTGGGAGGCCAAGTGGTCCAAGAAGTATGATGGAGACCTTAGGGAAGCCCGCTCTTTAGGCAAGTCTTCTTCAAGTATCTTCCAAAGAAGGAAGAATTTAAGAGCTGAAATGAGGCTATCAACCAAAATGACTAACTTCTACTTATAGGTAACTCATATTGCTGCTTTTCTCCTAGTTTCTTCTTCACATCATATTTTATAATTTGTGTTTTGCTAACCCTTTTCCTGATTTTGCAGCCCAAGGCAACACTGATGAAGTGGATGTCAGGCAAGAAGGAGAGGTCATTAATGCCTTAGTCATTCAAAAGGTTGATGTAGAGGTAGGCATGCAAGGAGTAGGTTCTGGTCACGCTCATGAATAGAGATGAGCAAGTTAGAGACAAAAGTTGGGCGTGAAATAAAGACGATAGCCCTTCATCGGGCGAGGTCTTCTGTGGTTAAATCATCTGAGTCCAAACCCGAGGAGAGACCCTAAGCTCGACTCGTTTTACCTACCCTGAGAGATACTCCCACTAAGAAGAGGACTAGGTCTCAAACCTCCCAAGCCTTCAAAGCTTATTCTGCCCTCCCTACTCAAGTAGGCAAAAAGAAACAAAAACTCGCCAGTAAGTGATCAAGACTTGGTTTTTCCTTTTTTTTTTTTTTTTTTTTTTTTTCTTTTGATTTTGGAGTGAATCCATATCTTTTCTTGTAATTAGGATCTCCTATCAGCAAAAAACCTGCCCTCATTCCCCAATAATCGCAGGTGAATGGGGAAATGCAGCAAAGTGATAGAAAAGTTCTTAGCAAGACTCTGGAGGAGTTGAAGGTACCTTTGTTACCCTTTTAAGTACTTAGTTGATTCTAAGGTTCACCCCTCTCAATACTTAGCTATTTCTTTTTTCTTTTTTCTTTTTTTAAACAAGCTACCAAAGCAGAGGGGACTTCACAAACCGAGCCTTCTTCTCTTCCAACCCAACCAATGCACATTTCCTTTCCTCGGGCTAAGCCGTCAGAGGTAAAATTCTTTCTCTCAACACTTGTCAATTTTGTAATTCTGAGTTTTAAATGTTGACTTTATTTTTGTCATTTAACAGGCAAATGGAGGTATTTCAACACCTAGGTCAGGTAAGCACCAACTCCTTATTCTTCCTCTCTTCCTACAGCAATGGTGGTAACCTTCATTTCCCAATTCAATCTAACAATTGAGGAGATACTCTATTTTGTGGAAGATGACAGTGCCTCTGTAAGTCTCCTCTCTTTAAGCCCTTTTAAGTTTGTCTTTAAGTTTCTTCACTTTGAACTTACACTTTGTATGTTGTTTCTACCAATCTTCTCCCTTACCTGAGATCACCACTCAACCACCACCAGCCTTTAGGGAGCCTATAGTCCCTTAGATACTAATTGTCTCTGAGGTAACTAGCCCCAAGGCTCATCAAGCTCCTCATCAGGTAAGCCAACCTTTCCATTCTAAGGCAACTGCAGCAACAGAACCTCATCCTAAATCTCAAAGGTCTTCTTAAGTATGAACACACTATCACCCTTGTTTTCTTTACTCTGGTTTAGATCATCCACTACTTGTCTTCTTTCTGTCTTAATAGGTTGCTGGTGAAGGCTCGAGCAAGTCTTCTCAGCCCGCCGCAAGTAGGGGAATCCTCCCAAGACCCCTAAAGGCTTTTGGAGTCATAGGGATACCCATTCCTAAACCTAAGAAGGTTGTTGCTGCCATTAAGTCCGCTCTCTCTATCTCTGCTGAGGCTGCCACTGCTGAAGCTGCTTCTGGAGGTGCTGGTGTAATGTATCCACCCCTAGCCTCCATTCCTGCCATAGCCTCTTTACCCAAATTAGTCAGAAAATTTAGACAAATTCAGACAAAGCTGAGACCTCCAAGGCACATTTCCGAACCTCAACACCTTTAAGATTAATGCTGGGTTTTTAGAGAATGGATGTAGATGGACTTCATTGCTTCCTTTATTCTCAAGGTAATACAAGATGTTGAGAGAGCTCTCACGGACTTGTACCAGGCTAAACAGATGACCAAGGTGCAGTACGAGTCCTTCATCTCTTTCTTCGAGAATCTGAGGGCTTTGAGGGACCAGCATCTTCAGGCTTAAAGGCAGGCCAATAAGGTGAAATGCTACAAGGAAAAGCATACCAGAATCTTCAGTTCCTTGCAACAGCTAGTGGAAGTGAGCTCGACCATGGAAGATCGAATCATGATGGTTGCTTCTGCGATCCAAAAGTTGGAGGAGCAACTGAAGGCTGAGTAGTTGACCCTCTTAAGTAAGCTGTACCAGAAGATTGAAGAAGTGAATAGGGTCAACTATGAAGTAGAGGATTATGAAGCCTAACTAGTCAATAGTATCATAACCTTAGAAGAGCCGAGTTAAATCTTTACCATTATGCAAACCTACCCTTCTAAGATAGCTGTTTTAGCTAAAGATGTAAACATATTAGGCTAGGGTCTTTGTAATCTCCTCCATTTATGAAATGAAAAATCACTTCCTTCTTCACAACTTTACTTGTTTATCTCCATTTTCCTAACAATACTTAACCATTTTAAACCTATGAAAAAGACCTTTACTACTTTGCTTAGACTTCATCAATATAACAGTCTCTAACATCCCAAAAAGTTGGGTGATATTTCTTCAGAAATTTCGCATTGACTGGATGTTTTACAAGTTTTTTTATAATCTGCCAAGTAGTGTCATCCTTGGTCTAACAGTTTGGTAATTGTAAAAGAGCCTTCCCAAGTAGGACTACACTTCCCAAAACCTCTAACTTGAGCTCCTAAGGGTAAAACTACCTTCCGTACCAATTCTTCTTCTTTGAAGGTTTTCATTCTCATTCTCTTGTTATATGCTTGGGCAATAGCATCTTTCCCTTTTTGGATTTTGTTTAAAGTTTCAATTCGGGCTATATCCAAATCCTCAATTCCTTGACACATGACCTGAATGAATTCATCATTATGTAGGCCAAATTGGTGTTAAAGTCTTACAGAACTCACATTGATCTCCATAGGGAACACTGCATCTTGCCCGAATGTCAATACATAAGGAGTAGTGCCAGTTCCTGCTCTTTTTGAAGTCCTATAAGCCCAAAGAGTGTCTCTAACTTCTCATGCCATCTTTCTGGGCTATTTGTCACCATTCTTTTGATAATGTTTACCAAAATCTTATTGCTAACTTCTGCTTAACCATTAAATTGAGGATAATAAGGGCTAGACTGGATCATATTTATCTTGAACTTAGCTGCAAACTGCAAACTCTTCTACCTCTTTTAAAATAAATGATGGCCCTCTGTCTGTAACAATTGTCTCTGGGCACCCCATATCTGTGTAGGATTTTGGTCGATGAAGTCTATTGCCTATTTAGTAAAGCAATCAGTTGCTACAATTATGAAGGTATGCCCATTGCTGAAAGCTGGGTAAATTTGCTCGATGAAGTCTATTGCCTACCCTTTGAAAGGCCATGGCTTTACTACTGGATTCAACGGTATTGATCATGTATGCTGGAGGGGTTCATGCCTTTGACATTCTTCTTATCCTCTAGTATAAGCTTTACAATTTTTCTTTATGTTGGGCTAGAAGTAGCCATATTTCCTTAGCAACCATCCCATCTTTGTCCCTGCTTGATTGCTCCACAAATGCCTTCATGTATTTAGCCATCACCCTCATTGATTCTTCCATACCCAAGCATTTCAACAAAAGCCCATCTGGAGTCTTCTTTAGCAAAGTTTTGCCCCACATAACAAACTTAGTTGTTTGTTGTCTGATCTTCTTACTTGTGGGAGAAAAATGATCTTTTAAGTATTGAATGATAGATGTTCTTCAGTCTTCTATCTCATGCTTTTTAGTCATTATATCCAAGCTAAATCCTCTCTCAAAAATAAAAGGGAGATTTCTTTTTTGTATTTCTTCATTCATCTCAGGCATTCTCTCTTAAACCTGTGCCCCAAAAGCCATATGCGCCATTTCATTGGCAATTAAATTTGCTTCTATGGGGACATAGTTGATTGTTACTTCATTTCCCCATTATTCTGACAACTGAGTAACTGCCAAGTAATATCCTGCCATTGTGAGATGTCTGCACTTGTATTCTCCATTCAATTGATTAATCATCATCTTAGAATCGCCATATATTTCTACTTCAGCTGCCCTCAACTCTACTAGAATTTCCAAGCCAATGATCAATGCTTCGTACTCTGCTCTACTGTTGGTAGTATCTTTGTAATCCAAAATGAATGAGTAGCAATGTTGAATCCCTTTTAAATCAACAATGACAATTCCAACTCCTGCAGCATGTTGTGTACAAGATCCATCAAAATATAGCCTATAGGAAGTGATCCATAGGTGATGTGATAAATAATAGCACTCAAATTAAACCCTCTTGTTGACAATTGTAGTATAAATGCAAGTAGGGATCGTTCTAGGCCGGGCATTAGAAGGGATTGCTAATCTACTAAAAACTGACTCAAAATACAAAACTAGGCTTAAAAACACTTAACTAAACTAAAAGACTTTTAACTAGACTTATATGACTCAAAACAAACTAAAAAGACTTAAAACAGCACAAAACAATCAAATAGACTCAAACTAGACTCTAAGACTTACTTTGGATGAATTCTAACTTTAACTTGACTCAAAATACTTAAAAACACAAATTAGGACAAATTCTAACTAATTTAACACAACTAAATAAAGGGGATTGGGTTTTTGATGAATTTAAAGTAAAACAAGTAATTCAAAGACTTAAATAAAGTTTGGCACGAAATTGGGTAAATGGATGGATGATTCGCTAGCTAGAGGGTCCTTTTCCATACATGACACACTTGAATACCAATTGATTTCCAGTTGCTTTTTCAATAGACCATGAACCTCAACACCCCAGATTAACCATGACATCATTAATTAACCTCAGATTTTCCTTAAGTCATTGAATTGGATGGACAATGCATCGACAACCAAATTATTCTTTCCAAGTTCCCTACATGAACTGCATAATAAATACATAAGCAAAGATCATTAAGTTTCGTGAAAATCATAAGCAATGACAAGGCATTCGTAACTTTGACATCATGATACTCATGCCAGGAATTTAACTTAACATGATTGTGATAAGCAACATTTACTACTTGTGAATATAAGTTTGTAACGATTATGTGAAACTCCCTTATATTCTAGCATCAAATTCAAGCATGCAAACTAAGTAGGCCTTCTTAGTCAACATACAAGATTAAGTTCTTAATCAAATGGTTAAGTAAATTACATTCACAATTTATGAAATCACAACTGGAATTAATCAATTCATATCACAAATATAATCATGGTTTCAAAGTCTCCCCTAGCTAAAACAAGTTTAGTCTCTCATGTTCACAAAAAAAACGAAGAAAACTTAAATTAAACATTGAAAACAAAAGATAGATTACACCTAAAAACATTCCAACAATCCAACTTGAATGCAAAAACATCCAAGGCTGCTTCTCCTCTCCTTCTTCCTTGCTATGCTGCGGCACAAGGGTTTAAGGGTGTGAAAAGTGAGTTGTGGTGTGTTAGGGTGAAGGATAAATGAATCGCAGGGAGATATGGTGGAAGAAGAGGTGCATAATGGTGTACGGAAGGTGATGAAGGCTGCAGATAAAGGTGTAGAAGGATGAATGATGGCTGGTTCTCTGTATGGATGAATGGAATATGTGTATAGGTGCGGCACAAGCTTTTTATTTTAGGGAAAGGATCTTAACTTTAATTAAATGATTTAGGAAATAATTGGACCCCAAATCCCCAAGGAAAAGGAGAATTAAAGTCAGAATCCTAAGGGAAAAAGGGAAGGGATTTACGGCAAGGAGAATAAGAAAAGGAATGTCGTATCCTCTGCACAGCAAGGAAGGATAAAGGGTAAGTTGGGTGCGGCATCCCCCTTTGGCTGGGGTTAAGGCTTCTAGAACTTGTATTTAAGTGTCCTAAATTAATTAGGGACCCTCTTTGGCAGCTGGAACTTATGTAGGAAAGATATAGGGAAACAAAGTCAAAATAAGGAAGTTTGACTTATGTTTTGACTCATGTTTCCTTCTTTGTGGCTGATTTCTTTACTTCCAAATCTTGAATTATTTTCTTCCATCTCTTTAGCAGATTCCTAGCCTCATTTGGTCTTCAAGTTCATCCATCCACCTTGCTCCAAGCATGTACTAACCATTCCAAGCCCAAAACTTCTCCAAAATGCTCCAAATTGCACTTTCTTGCCACTTTAGCCCATTGGACCTACAAACACACGAAAATAGCTCAAAATACTAAAATAATTAAGAAATAACAACATAAATGTAAGAAAACAAGCTAACTAAGTTGCCTAAAAATGCTTCTATCAAATTCCCCCACGCTTAGCTTTTGCTAGTTCTCGAGCAAAACAAAAACAAACAAAACTAACAAAACACAATCTAGACCTTCCAACAACTATCTCAAGGATTTCCAATGAACATGACATATTAAAAATCACTACACACATAGATTTTAGCTCTCTTTACACTTGAGCAAACACTTAACCATAGTTACCACTTACTAGCTCACATTTAATCGATTAAAACAACATTTTGAATGTAGTAACATGCCTTAGAGAATTCCCTCAATTCCTCACAAGATATACTTTCTATTTTCACATAGATTTTCTGACTACACTCCCTACATTAGGTATATGTGAGAAGATTAATGTAAACATGTAGACTAGCACTCACATATGTTATAACAAAGAAAGCATTTTCTGGAATTAGTAAAATGATATGTATATGATCTCATGAATGGAATGTTACTACTTAGAACGAGAACCAGGGATTCCATATGCTCATACCAATTTCAAACTCCACATATTGAACACATAACATCAAGAAAGAATTCAAGGGGTTGTAATGAGGCTAAAGTATTGGCTAACAAAGAAAGGTAAAGGATAAACAAAGGTTCTTAAAGCAATAGGAAGCAAAGTAATGAAATTGACACTTAAATTCACTTTTGATGGCAGAAATTAACTTAACACAAGGGGAAAGTTCATACAACACTTTGGGTCAAATTCAAATTTTTGGACCCTTTCTTCAACAACCAATACTTGTGAGTTCATTCTCACTTATTTCTTAACTCTTTTTCTTTCTTTTCACAACTTTTCTTCTTTTTTTTTTCTTTTTTTTTTCTTTCTTTTCTTTCTTTGTTGTGCCCTTTTAAACTCCCCCACACTTGTTTTCTGCAATATGTAAGTCAAAAGGAATTCCTTCTAAGTCATGCTTCACTATCCTTTAAGAACAAGGGTATGGATAATCCTAATCCAGGCTAGGTGAGGATAATGTGGTTAACAAAGAAAATAGGCTAGATAAGGCTCAAAAGGGTTAATCCTACAGTACATATGCAAAATGGTTCGGCTTTTTGGCTTTGGTTCAACTAAACAACTTCATCTTATTGTATGTTATGCAATCAATATCATGCTTTGAATGAAATGGGCATGAGTTCTAGTATTTGGAACTATAATGATGAAACGCATTCTAAGTAGCAACCAAGCAAAGAATAATGAGATCATGCAACGACTTTAGAAAACAATAATCCACAGATTTATAACTCTCCAAACAAAGTTTAGGCTCAAGTCTCTCAGGGTTGTAGCATTAGTTTGAGTTCCTTACTTCAAGCATGTTACAAAAACTGATTTTTTTTTCTTTGTGATTACATGTGAATTCGTAAACAACAACTATAACTAAGCATGAACCAAAGAGCAAGTCAAACTTCTATCCATGTTTGTAACTTTCTTTAATAGTCATGCAATTAAAAACCAAATCCTCAGCATTGTGTTGGAATATCCTAAGACACAAACAAACACACAAAAACAACTCTAGAACAACTCTTTTTGGGTTTTTCAAAATTGTTTTTCAAATTTTTTTCAAATTTTCGCATTTTCTGTTCAAGACACATAAAAACACTTCAAAACACACTAAAATCACTTAAAAACAGTGAGAAACAACATTAGAAGTGATAGGTGATAAAATCCCACGAAAATCATGCAAAAACAGCTTGTATACCCCCCCAACACTTAAATCAAACATTGTCCTTAATGTTTCAAACAAAGACTCACATTCAAACAAACAACATAAACTAACAAACACAACTATCATGGCAAAGTAAAAGCAATAAAGAGAAAGGTTTAGGAATGCAAATCTGGTTATGGATTGTTGGATTACTAAGTCTTCTTTATTTGAATGCATGAGTTGTCTCCCAAGAAGCGCTTGCTTTAACGTTTTCCAGCTAGACGATACCTCTTCTTAAGCTCTATTGGAACCCACGGCATGGAAGGATACATCATCCACAATCTGCCCTTCAACATTCTCATAATATGGCTTCAAACGATGCCCATTCACCTTGAATTCTTGGCCATTCCTTAAGCTTTCGATTTGGACTGCACCATAAGGAAAAACATTACTAATCATAAAAGGACTAATCCACTTAGAACGTAACTTACCGAGAAACAAACGAAGACGAGAGTTGAAAGGTAACACTTTCTGCCCTATGGAGAATGTTTTGCTACGAATCATCTTGTCATGGAATGCCTTTGTCTTCTCTTTGTAAATTCGAGCATTCTCATAAACTTCAAGCCTAATAATCTCTTCAAGTTCATTCAATTGAAGGTTCCTATGAATTCCAGTTGCATCTATGTCCATGTTGAATGTTTTGACAACTTAATGCGCCTTGTGTTCTAATTCCACGGGAAGATGGCATGGTTTGCCATAGATAAGTTGAAATGGGGACATCCCAATGGGTGTTTTGTAGGCTGTACGATATGCCCACAATGCATCTTCCAAACGCAAGCTCCAATCCTTTCTTGTTGGCCCAACGATCTTCTCCAAAATCTGCTTGATTTCTCTATTGGAAACCTCGGCTTGGCCATTTGTTTGAGGGTGATAAGGTGTTGAAACCTTATGTGTGACATTATATTTCTTGAGCAGCGCCTCAATGGTGCGATTACAAAAAGGAGACCCTCCATCACTTATGAGCACTCTAGGCATCCCAAATCTAGAGAAGATGTTAGTTTTGATGAAATCTGCAACCACTCTAAAATCATTAGTATGGGTGGCTTTAACTTCCACCCATTTTGAGACATAATCAACCGCAAGCAAAATATAAGTGAACCTATATGAAGAAGGAAAAGGACCCATGAAATCAATGCCCCAAACATCAAAAATTTCAACATTGAACATAGGGGTCTGCAACATTTGATCCCTTGCACCTATATTGCCCATTATTTGACAACGATCACAAGTCATACAAAAAGTTCTAGCGTCTTTAAAGATTGTAGGCCAATAAAATCCACATTCTAACACCTTAAAGATTGTGTGTTGTGTGCCAAAATGACCCCCACATGCATAAGTGTGACAAAAAGTTAAAATCAAATTAAACTCAGAATCATGCATACACCTACGAAGAATCTGATCAGAGCAATATTTCCACAAATATGGGTTATCCCACACATAAAACAATGCATCCTTCTTGAGTTTATCACGTTGGTGTTTGTTTAAGGTGGTTGGAACTTGTTTAGACACCAAATAATTCACCAAATCTGCATACCATGGCTCTTTTACCTCAATGAACAGCAATTGCTCATCTGGGAATGTCTCTTGGATGGGTAATGACTCCTCATTGCACACCAAACGACTCAGGTCAGCCATCACGTTTTCACTCATTTTCTTGTCTCTAATTTCAATATCGAACTCTTGGAGGAGGAACATCCAGCGAATTAGCCTTGGTTTAGCCTTTTTCTTGGTGAATAAGTACTTCAAAGCTGCATGGTCAGAATAAACAACAACTTTAGTGCCAAGTAAATAAGAGCGAAACTTATCTAAAATAAACACAACAGCAAGAAGTTCTTTTTCAGTGATAGAGTAGTTCAATTGAGCATCATTCAAGGTCTTGGATGCATAATAAATGACATATGGCTGCTTGTTCTTCCTTTGGCCTAAAACAGCCCCTATTGCATAATCTGATGCATCACACATTAACTCAAAAGGTGTGCTCCAATCTGGTGGAACTATGATTGGGGCTGAGGTAAGCATCTCCTTGAGGTGTTTGAATTCCTCTCACACTCCTCGTTGAATTCGAATGACACTTCCTTTTGAAGGAGACGGCAAAGGGGTTGTGCAATCTTTGAAAAATCCTTGATAAATCGCCTATAAAATCCTGTATGTCCAAGAAAAGAACAAACCTCTCTTACCGAAGTAGGAGAGGGTAAGTAGCATACAAGATCTATTTTTGATTTATCAACCTCAATTCCTTTTTCAGAGATTATGTGACCCAAAACTATGCCTTGTTTTACCATGAAATGACATTTTTCCCAATTTAAAACAAGGTTAGTTTCAATGCATCTTTTCAAGATTAAAGTGAGATTATGCAAACAATTATCAAATGAGTCACCAAAAACACTAAAATCATCCATGAATACCTCAATGATCTTCTCAACATAATTAGAAAATATACTTACCATGCATCTTTGAAATGTGGCTGGCGCATTGCACAAACCAAAGGGCATTCGACGATATGCAAAAGTACCAAATGGACAAGTAAAAGTGGTCTTTTCTTGATCATCTGGAGCTATAACAATTTGATTATATCTCGAATAACCATCAAGAAAACAATAAAAAGAATGACCGCTAACCTTTCAAGCATTTGATCAATGAATGGCAAAAGGAAGTGATATTTTCTTGTAGTGGCATTTAGCTTCCTATAATCGATGTAAACTCTCCAACCTATTTTGATACGTGTGGGCACAAGTTCATTCTCTTCATTCTTCACCACAGTGATGCCGGACTTCTTTGGAACAACTTGGACTGGCGAAACCCAACAACTATCAGAGATAGAATAGATCACGCCACAATCAAGGAGTTTGATAATTTCCTTCTTCACGACTTCCATCATTGGAGGGTTGAGTCGGCGTTGAGCTTCTCGAGATGGTTTAGCCCCCTCCTCCAAGAGTATACGATGCATGCATGTAGTAGGGCTTATTCCCTTATGTCAACCAAGGTCCATCCAATGGCTATTTTGTACTCCTTGAGCACCCTCACCAACTTGTCCTCTTCTTGTGCCGTGAGTGAGGAAGCCACAATGATGGGCAAGGTCTCTTGTTCACCCAAGAAAACATACTTCAAGTGGTTTGGTAATGGTTTAAGCTCAAGGGAAGGTGGTTGTATCACTGAAGGAAGCAACTTATTAGTGGAAACGGGAATTGAAATTGGGGTTAGGGACTTACCATTTTGCCGTGGCAATGACTCTAGGGCAGCCACCACTTCAATTACATCATCACAAGGGGGCATGGCATGGAAGCCCAGATTAGTGTCGTGGGTTTGAATTAGTGCTGCCACTTGGTTTTTTAGTCCTATTCCACTTGTAATGACCGTTTCAAGTGCATCCTCATGTAATTATTCAAGATGTTCCTGCGCCAATGAATCAATGATATTAATAGAAAAGCATGAATGATCATCATTAGGATATCTCATAGTTTCAGAAATATTAAAATCAATAATTTTCCCATCAAATTCCATCGTTAAATTTCCTTTGAACACATCGATCTTGGTGGTGCGAGCTGTTTTCATGAATGGTCTTCCAAGAAGGATCTGCAAGGATATGGAATGGGCCGTATCTTCCATCTCAAGCACATAGAAATCATCGAGGAAGATCAAGTTGTTAACCTGCACCAAAACATCTTCCAAAACTCCCTTTGGATATGCATTAGAACGATCGGCTAATTGAATAATCACACCATCATTTTTCAGCTCTCCCAGGTTCATGAATGCATAAATAGAGTATGGCATGACGTTAATTGAAGCTCCTAAGTCTAACATAGCATGTTCATACATAGTTTGGCCAATAACACAAATGATTGTGAAACTACCTGGGTCTTTGCATTTTGGAGGTAATTTCCTTTGTAAAACAGTAGAAACATTTTCACTTACCCTCACCACTTCTTTTTTCGAAACCCTCTTCCTTGTTGTGCAAAGCTTCTTCAAGAATTTGGCATACTTTGGAACTTGTTTGATTGCATCAAGGAGTGGAATGTTGACTTGTACCTTCCTAAATGTCTCAAGAATGTCCTTGTCATTCTCTTCTTTCTTTGCTTGCATAAATCTGCGAAGGAAAGGTACATTGGGTGTAATAGGGTTAGAATTAATGGAATTTGAACCCAACTTACCTATATTGGATGAATTGGATGAATTGCGGTCTCTAAGTAGCTGCGGTAAGGGTGTTGCTACCTTTGTCGTGGCTTGGCCTTGTCCCTCTCCCTCAATTTGTAGCTTCCCATCCTCTGTTTTACTTAATTTGGATGGTCTTGGGTCAGCTCCAACTTCTTTTCCACTTCTCAATGTGATAACTTTGGCAAATTCGAATCCTCCCTTCAGGTTGACAATGGTTGAACTAACTAATTTGCCTTGATCTCTAAATTGTCCCATGAATTCCGCCATTTGCCCCATTTATTTCTTCAAGTCATCCACCTCCTCAGCTTGATTTTGTACTCCATGCATCAAAGTGGTTAATAATTGAATAACCTTATCATGATCCAAAGATGTACCTGAATTTGATTGAACCGGAGGTGGTTGAGGTTGCATTGGTGTGAATGGCTTTTGATATATCCCAGGGGCTGTTGGACGAAATCCTCCTTGTTGTTGAGGTTGTTGAGGCTCCCTCCACCTCATGTTTGGGTGATCTTTTCATCCCGAATTATAAGTATTGGAGTATGGATCGTGCCCTGGCTAGTTTTATCCTTGGTAGGCCATGGCATGGACACTCTCCCATCCACCATTCTCAATCAATTGAGGGCATTTTTTATATTGATGTCCTTGTATCGAGCACACACCACAGATTGTGTTTTCTTACATTTTGGGTTTTTCAACAACCTGTGACACAAGAAGAGTGAGATTAGCCAATTGAGATTGAATTTCAGATATTGCACTTACCTCATTCATATGTTGCTGCTGTGGTATGTCTCTCTGCCCAACTCCTTCATATTGTTGTGCATTCAAGGCTCGGTTGGCAATCAAAGTCTTGGCATTAATTGGTGTTTTGTTAACCAAAGCTCCTCCCGCTGATGCATCAAGCATTTGTATCTCAATTGGAAAAAGTCTTTCATAGAAATATTGAATGAGAATCTCTTCTTTCATTTGATGTTGAGGATATGATGCAACAAGAGTCTTGAAACGCTCATGATAGGCTGGAAATGACTCCCCTTGATTTTGTTGAATTCCACTAATCTTCTTCTTCAAGATAATGGCTCTTGAAGTGGGGAAGAATTTTTCTAAGAACGCTCTCTTCATGCTCTCCCAAGATATAACCGTGCCAGGTACTAATTCATACAACCAATCCTTAGCTTTTTCTAAAAGAGAGAATGGAAAAGCTTTCTTCTTCAAAATGTTAGCATCAACGTTGATTGGAGTCATGCTTAAACAAACCACTTCAAATTCCTTCAAATGTTTGTTTGGATCCTCCATGGACAGCCCATGGTACTTTGGAATGTGGTGCAGCAAGCTAGACTTCAATTCGAACTCACCAGTCTTATCTTGAGCTGCCCTAAGATATTGAATGCATAGGGGTGCAGCATTGTCCATTCCCGAGGCTAAAAGCTCCTTCATTGTTCGATTGTCTGCTGCCATGACTTGTGGTTCTTCTTCCTCTCTTGTCATGGCCTCTTCTTCCACCTCAAAATCATATTCTGAGCTAACCTTGGTGGGTTAAGTTCTGGCTCCTTCCTCTTCCTTCTCAAAGTCCGCTCAAAATCATCGTCAAAGTCCAAGATATTTGCACGAACAGGTTGAGAGCTATGAGTCATAAACTATACCTAAAAACAAGAAAAGAAAACAAGGTTAGCAACTAAAACAAAAACACACGGAAAAAAAAAACAAAAAGAAACAATGGGGGATTAGCAAAGTTGCTAATCCCCGGCAACGGCGCCAAAAATTTGATGTGATAAATAATAGCGCTCAAATTAAACCCTCTTGTTGACAATTGTAGCATAAATGCAAGTAGGGATCGTTCTAGGCCGGGGATTAGGAGGGATTGCTAATCTACTAAAAACTGACTCAAAATACAAAACTAGGCTTACAAACACTTAACTAGACTCAAAGACTTTTAACTAGACTTATATGACTCAAAACAAACTAAAAAGACTCAAAATAGCACAAAACAATCAAATAGACTCAAACTAGACCCTAAGACTTACTTTGGACGAATTCTAACTTTAACTTGACTCAAAATACTTAAAAACAAAAATTAGGATAGATTCTAACTAATTTGACACAACTAAATAAAGGGAATTGGGGTTTTGACAAATTTAAAGTAAAACAAGTAATTCAAAGACTTAAACAAAGTTTGGCACGAAATTGGGTAAATGGATGGATGATTAGCTAGCTAGAGGGTCATTTTCCACAACACTTGAATACCAATTGATTTCCAGTTGCTTTTTCAATAAACCATGAACCTCAACACCCCAGACTAACCGTGACATCACTAATTAACCCTCATATTTTCCTTAAGTCATTGAATTGGATAGACAACACTTCGGCAACCAAATTATTCTTTCCAAGTTCCCTACATGAACTGCATTATAGAGACACAAGCAAAGATCATTAAGTTTCGTGAAAATCATAAGCATTGACAAGGCATTCGTAACTATGACATCATGATACTCATGCCAGGAATTTAACTTAACATGATTGTGATAGACAACCTTTACTACTTGTGAATATAAGTTTGTAACGATTATGTGAAACTCCCTTATATTCTAGCATCAAATTCAAGCATGCAAACTAAGTAGGCCTCCTTAATCAACATACAAGAATAAGTTCTTAATCAAACTGTTAAGTAAATTGCATTCACAATTTATGAAATCACAACTAGAATTAATCAATTCATACCACAAATATAATCATGGTTTCAAAGTCTCCCCTAGCTAAAACAAGTTTAGCCTCTCATGTTCACAGCAAAACAAAGAAAACTTAAATTAAACATTGAAAACAAAAGATAGATTACACCTAAAAACGTTCCAACAATCCAACTTGAATGCAAAAACGTCCAAGGCTACTTCTCCTCTCCTTCTTCCTTGCTATGATGCGGCACAAACGTTTAAGGGTATGAAAAGTGGGTTGTGGTGTGTTAGGGTGAAGGATAGATGAATGGCAGGGAGATATGGTGGAAGAAGGGGTGCAGAATGGTGTATGGAAGGTGATGAAGGTGTAGAAGGATGAATGATGGCTGGTTCTCTGCATGGATGAATGGAATGTGTGTATGGATGCGGCACAAGCTTTTTATTCTAGGGAAAGGATCTTAACTTTAATTAAATGGTTTACGAAAGAATTGGACCCCAAATCCCCAAGGAAAAGGAGAATTAAAGTCAGAATCCTAAGGGAAAAAAGGAAGGGATTTGCGGCAATGAGAATAGGAAAGAGAATGTTGTTTCCCTTGCACGGCAAGGAAGGATAAAGGGTAGGGTGCGGCATCCCCCTTTGGCTGGGATTAAGGCTTCTAGAACTTGTATTTAAGTGTCCTAAATTAATTACGGACCCTCTTTGGCAGCTGGAACTTATGTAGGAAAGATTTAAGGAAACAAAGTCAAAATAAGGAAGTTTGACTCATGTTTCCTTCTTTGTGGCTGATTTCTTTACTTCCAAATCTTGAATTATTTTCTTCCATCTCTTTAGCAGAATCCTAGCCTCCTTTGGTCTTCAATTTCGTCCATCCACCTTGTTCCAAGCATGTACTAACCATTCCAAGCCCAAAACTGCTCCCAAATGCTCCAAATTGCATTTTTTTGCCACTTTAGCCCATTGGACCTACAAACACACGAAAATAGCTCAAAATACTAAATTAACTAAGAACTAACAACATAAATGTAAAAAAAAAAACAAGCTAACTAAGTCGCCTAAAAATGCTCCTATCCATAGGCTAGTTATTCTTTGTACTTCTTGCTATATTCATTCCTACTTGCCTGAATGAGCTTTACTAGGTGTAACCCAAAGGCTAGCCACCTTCAGAGTTCCTGGGATGTTGATAAGCTCCTCCTTGGATTCTTAGTGCTCAGATAGGAAGTCTGCAATTACTTGTCCCTTTATTGCCCTTTGAGGTACATACTGAAAACTGAACTCTGATAGTGCTAGAATCCATTTCCCAATCCTTCAAGCTAGGATTGGTTTAGAGAACATGTACTTGATCACATTAGTTTTGGCAATTATATGGATAAGGCAAGGCAACATGTAATGCCTCAATTTGCAAGAAGTAAAGTACAGAGCTAAACATAGTTTCTCAACTGGGGTATATCTTGTTTCTACCTCAGTAAAGACCCTACTGAGGTAATATATTGCTTGCTCTTTCCCCCCTTCATTGTTTTGTGCCAATAAACTCTTTATTGACTTCTCAAATGTAGAAATGTAGAGTTTCAAAGGTTTCCCCGTTAGCGCCGGGGAGGAGGGGGGCATGAGCACTGGTGGAGAGGCTAAACAAGCCTTTATTTTGTCAAAAGCTTGTTGGTGTTGAGGGTCGCACTCGAACTTCTCTTGATTCTTTAATCTCAACAAAAGAGTCAACAGTTGGATCTTACCCGCCTGATTAGCAATAAATCTCTTCAAAAAGTTAATCATCCCTAACAACCTCTGCAATTGCACTTTCTTGGTGACGGAAGGTGACTCTATTATAGCCTGAGCTTTATTCATGTCTATGTCCACACCTCTATGATAGACTAGGAATCCCAAAAAGTTGCTTGATATTAACCCAAAGGCACATTTTCTAGAATTCATCTTCAACTTGTGGGTTTTCATCCTTAGCAAGGCTTGTCTGAGGTCTTCTAGGTGCTGATCTTTAGTTCTAAACTTCACCACAATGTCATCAAAGTAACCTTCATGCTATGCCTGATTAAATCATGAAAAATAGTATTCATTGCCCTTTGATAGGTAACACCAGCATTTTTCAACCCAAATGGCATGACTACGTATTCATATGCTCCTATATGTCCTGGGTATCTAAATGTTGTCTTATGTATGTATTTTGTAGCCATTTTTATCTGATTATATCCAGCATTCCCATCCATAAAAGATAAAACTTTATGTTTTGCAACTGCATCGATGGATAGGTCAGCCATGGGCATGGGGTATTCGTTTTTGGGAGTTGCCTCGTTAATGTTTCTATAGTCAACATAACATTGAATAGCATTAGTTATAGCTTTTAATACAGGTACAATGTTGGCCAACCACTCCACATACTTTACAGGCTTAATAAATCCTGCTTTTACCAGCCTCTTGATCTCTTCTTTTGACTTTTTCTTCATTTTCCTTCGACATCCTTCTTGGTGCTTGCTTCACAAGTCTGTACCCCTCTTTGATAGGCATTTTGTGCTCTATTAAACTGGGTCCAATCCAGGCATCTCTGTGTAATACCATGCAAAACAGTCTTTGAATTTATGCCAAATATCAACTATTTTTGCCCGATCTCTAACCTCCGGCAAGCCACTGAGTTATATTGGCCTTAGGTCCTCCTCAGTTTCCAAATTAATGGTTTCCAAACGGTCTTGTACCTCAAGCTAGTTTGTCAGGCTTTGTACACAAAAATTATATTGACTTTGAAGCCTCGGGCTCATCCTCTGGCCAATTTAAGTTATATATACACCTTGCCATATGAATGGTTGCTTTCACTTCCTTCTCCCAAAACCTCATTTCCTTATCTATCTTTGGTGCCGAAAGTTCCTTCTCCTCACTTTGCCATTTCTTTGGCTGATCTCTCTTTAATCTCTCTCTTCTTTATCTCACATATTCTAACAATCTTTTGATTAAGAACATGACTACTACTACTTGGTCCTTCTTCTTTTGGTTAGTTATCATTGGTGTTGGTGGGCAGGGACAATATAAGGCATGTCTTATTCCTCCTTAGTTAGAGAAAATCCTTGTTGTAAGTGCTTCTATGTCGTCACCTTGGTATGGCAGCGGTTATGATTAGCACCTAGACACTTCAAGATCCTAACATTGGGATTATAGAAATTGGCTTCTGCAACATTGGTTATGGGGAGAAATAGTTGTGACTCAATCTCTACTATCTCCTAAAATCCTTGTTCCTCATTAGTGGTCTCATGGTAAACTACGACTCATTGGTGTAAGGTAGATGGCACAAATGGACTTTAGTGGATCCAATCCCTTCGCAGTAATGCTCCATAGGTAGAGATGTTATCCACTACAAAGAATGCCAACATGATCATTCTGGATCCCAAGTCTACTTCAAAAGGTAGTATCTCATGTGTTTTAGTGATAACACTAGAAAAACTAGACATTGTGTGATTAGTAGGGATAATACCTTCCTCACTTTTGTATAGCCTCTTTATCTGTTTAAATGGGAGCACATTGACTGCTGCCCTCATCTATCAACACCTTCTTGAAAAGAACTCCCTCCAAATGAGCTGGCACATATATGGGCTTTAGATGGTTTGCTAAGGCTAGACTTGGCTTGTTGAACACCATCTTTTCAGAGTAAACCCTATCGGGCTCTTTTCCTATAAGGTCAGGCAAGTTTGCCAAGCTTGATCCCTCTTTTCCAACTTCTTCAATGTCTATAAGTGCCATCATTGGCTCTTATGCCAAATAATCACATTCCATTGCTGCTGGTTGATCTAGTTCTGCACAGAACATGGCTGATAAGACATAGGTTATGTTCACATGGAAGTTACTTGGTCCAGGTACTTCTTCATTCTTCTATCCAATCTGGTACATAAATTAATCCATCTATGCTTGGGCATCCTTAGTTAACATTAACTCGGGCATTTCTTATTCTCCTGCTATATCGAAGTTATGCAGTTGTTTTGGAGCTTCAAAGGGAACATCTTCCAGCAATGGTGGAGGTATCCCTCTCTCAGAAGAAATAGTTCCTAAACAGATAGGCTCTAGATTCTAACCTGGTGTAGGTACCATCACCATGTTTTCTTAGCCATTCTTAATATCATGTACTTACCTGGGTGAAGATTTTGAGGTACATGATCTCCTTCACCTTCAGCTTTACTATTAACTCTCTTTACCTCTTTCTTACTCATCTAACTGAGTTATCTTCCCGCTGGGTGAACCTCTCGAACTTAACATTTTCAGAAGCTTCTGAAATGGAAGGGATTTTTAATAAGTTTATATGAGCCTTGTACTGCCTCTGAACCCTCCTTATCATGGATACTCTCATCTCTCTAACAGGTCTTCCATCTTTGCCCACCACGTACCATTGTCAACCCAAATGGGCTAAATTTCCTTTTGTAGCTGGAGGAATCAAGCTCATGGTTCTCTCTTGCCATTCTTGTCTTATGCTACTGTGGTAAGCTAGTTGGGGAGGTTTAACATCTACCCATCTTGGCAACTTTGCCTCCTTATCTTCTACTTCTTCAGAGGCTTTAAAGTTTTTGAACACCTCATATAAGCCTATAGGCTTTGAATCTCTTCCCAACCTTTAGAACATAATCTTGGTAGTTTCTTTCTCAGCAGTCCGAGAAATGCTTTTACGGGCATCTTGTTCCTCTATCTCTCTTCTTTTGACCAACTCTCGATCGATGATGGCACCTGTCGCTGGCACCTCGAGTTCATACTCACACTGACATCTGCTACACAAAACCACTCATTTAACCACAACTGCTTAGGGCCTATCAGGCAACCTTTTAATGCCTATTGTTGACCTAACTGCTTGCCTTTTTTCTCCTCTTTCATCCAAGGTAGCCTTAGTTTTCCCTTTTTCAACATAATTAAGGTTGATCATGTTAATTAAGGCTTATGGGAATAGATCTGTGTCAACCATCATATTGGCTTGAGGTTTCTCTAGCAATAGTTTTCCCTTGACTATAAGGTCCTTAAACTGCACACAATTAGTTATGGAGTGATTGAAGGTGCAGTAAACCTTACAGTACTTTTTCCCTCTAAGTTCTTTAGGTTTGGGCATCTTCTTGGTGTTTTCAGGCAAGATTACTCTAGCTTTTACTAGTTCCTCATAAATGTCTGCAGCTTGGTTAAATCAAAGGAGTATGATTGATACTTCAGGCTTCATTGGCACAAAGCCTCCATCATTCATCACGATCTTCTGGTCTTTGATGGGCTGAACCAATCCATTCACCATTAAAGGTTTGAAATGAGTGATCATCTCTGTAGCATATAACTCATTCCCCTCTCCCAGACTACTATCATTTTCTCTTGGATTTAGGCTTTCAAACTATAGATGGTGTATTAGGGCTTTGTTTTTATAGAAATGATACACTTTAGATGAGTGCTTCACTTGTTATTCCTCTATCAATAGCTTCTCATGCTTAGTGGCTACAATCACCAACTCTTGAAGCTCGTTAAACTACACATCATAAAACTTCTTCCTCAAAGGTAGTATTAGAGACTTATGGGCAATGGCTATGAGTGAAGCATGGTTGATTGGGAACTGGTATCTTATCCTGGTTTTTCTAAACCTCATCATGAAATCCTCTATAGACTTGTGTTCATACTGTTTTACTTCCTCCAAATCATTAATGGTCATCTCAAGTTCCCTATATAGAACTGTTCATGAAAGGTCATCCATTTGCCCCCAGTTGGCAATGGAATTAGGGGGTAACAGAGAGTACCATTGGGAGGCCAAGCCTACCAGTGAGTTTCCAAACAGTCTTAACTTGTAGTTGGGGTTTTCATTGAACACCACACAGTGATTTGAAAACTTGAAAATATGATCTATGGAAGACATATTACAGTCTTCCTCATTAAAAGTTGGGAATGCGAGCATCTTGAAGTTAAGAAGGAAAAGATTTTGCTCATCAATGTACTCAGGTAAGGCTTCTGGTATGTTATTTTGAACATCAGGTGGGCTAGTGGCTGAGCATTCTGTACCACCATCCTTCTTAGTTCTGCCAACTCATTCCTGAGTTACTGGTTAGCCATGTTATTGTGTGGGTTATAAAAAGTCCCCCACTTTGGGCTATGATCGATGCATGAGATAGCTCCCCTCTATGGATCTGGCTGTCTCCATCTAGCCTATCCCCCCTTGTTAGCCAATGGTAGTGGTCTGTATGGAAGATACTTGTCCACAGCTATGCGTAAACTTTTTCTGCTAGTTTCTCACATTGGATTGATCGCATCAATCTTCATTCCTTCCTGCCAGATCTGTCTTCTACCATCTAGTAGAAGTAGCAGAGGATCAGACAAGTCTGTCTATCAAAACTCTTCCTCTTCTTACCTACTGGTTCCAACATCATCCTCCTTTTTCCCCATGTCCTTCCTTTGCTCGAGTAGGGGGAACAAAGGATTTATTGGCTCATTCCCTGATTGTTTCCCTGGTATAGCCATTCCTTGGTGTAGAGTACTCTAACTCCATCCTTCTCTATAGAGTTCTTGTTAAGGAACACAGTCTGCTAACCTTTCATCTGGTATCCAGAAAAATTTTCTCCATACTTCTTAGTACTTGCACCATAGTGGCTTGCAAATCTTCATTAGTAACTTTTCCACCCGACTTCTCAGAAGGGGTCGGGCTCTCTAGGATCACAAGGCCTCGTAGTAAAGGAAAGTCTTTCGGGGTGATCTATCATGCTTATTTTTGTTGGACAGAAAGGTTGCCTAAATTCCACCTTTCACTTAAAGGCTTGATCTTTCCTTCTTCTTGGCATACAATAGCACGAAAATGGTCCCACCGGGCATGCCAAAAATATGTTGGGGCTGGATATATCCCTCACATAGCTCTCTTAGGCTCTTGGCTATCGAGCAAGGTTTGTTGCTCGGTGTGCTGCAATGTGAGTTTATTATTAGTTTGAATGGTGCCTTTGTAGAGCCTTTGTTAGGCCTTGAGGGTCACAATCAAAACTAACAAGGATCTGCATGTGTCACTGTTATCTTTATATAATAGATTGTTGTATAAGTGTGAATTAAGTTGATTATTTGCGCCATAAGTTAATTAGACTTCTTGATTATCAATGGATTGTCACAAATGGGTTAAGTCTGTATAAAGTTCTTTTTCTTGCCTTGTAAACAAGGACTTTTAACTCATGATATTGTATTTCCAAAATGAAGGCAGTGTAGGGCCTTTTCATTACAATTAACTTTAAAGGAGTCAAAGTTCATTAGTTAAGCTAGATTCATCACAGGTGAAACTTTGAATTAAAAATAGTTGAAAGTGATTTAGAAACATAATGAGATATGCATTAAGCAACAGATCTACTTTATGTAAGTACAAACAAAATAGACTCAGGTAAGATTTAACCTTGTCGGACAAGGTTCAACTTCTTGCAACCTCTTCTCTTCATGTTTATAGGGGTTTGTAGACCCTAGGAAACAAAATGCAAATAGGATTTACTTGAGGGAATCGATACTACAACACTAGAGGAAGGTTACAGAGCTTCTAAACTTGACAAAAGATGGTTTTTTTATGGAGGGGGCCTACAACTAAAAAGGGTAGAGTCTGGACAAAATGCAGCTTTTGGATATGAATTTGTCTGAGAGCAAAGTTTGGATGTCATTTGATTGGTTGATTGAGTGTCCTTATCATTGGTGTCCCTTTCTGCTTTTATAGACAATTTAGCCCGACTGTTCACGCTTCGCCCTTTGCCCATGGTTTTCGGAGGGTGGTGGGTCATCACTTATTTACTCATTGATAGGAGCATATTCATGCGACTTAAATGGCTTGTTCTCGTGCATTTACGATATGTTTCTCTAGTTATTTTAGTCCTTTATGCTTCTTTTGTGTGTTTTCAGGTTCTAAGGGCAAGGTATGCAAAAGGATGCCTTTTGGAGCCTTTTGGAGCAAATTAGAGATTGGAATGGATATCATATGCTTGGAGCCAAAAGGATGGACGAAATTGAAGACTTGAAGTAGGAAAGTTAAATCCTAAAAAGACCTCATGTTTGAGCATCATTGAAAACTCCTACGCATTTTAGAACACAAAAACAACATTCCTAGCAACCTTAGGACATTGTCGTGTGTTTCCTTGTGTCTCCCTTCCTTGCCATGCAAGGAAGGGCTTTGTTCCCTATTTTAAATACTTAAACACTACCACTTATCATTCACCACATATCATTCACCACTTATCATATCATACATTCATTTATCACTTATCATAATCATTCACTTATCACTTAACATATCATACACTTATCACTTATCACTCATAATCACCTACAACATCCACCTACTTCACCTACTTCACCTACAACATCCACCTACTTCACCTACAAATGACATAGCCATATGTTCCCTCCACTACTCCTATAAATACCCTTGCATTCATTCACTCCCCATTCAATTCACATCTCTCCATTTCATACACAACACATTACAAACACATTCTCCCTTCCCTAGCCGTGAGCTTCCCATCCATTCCCTTATAATCCAAACACCACTCCCCATCCATTTCCATAATCCCCCAAACCTCACCTTAGACCTTGTGCTACAACAACGAGGAAGATAAGAGGGCCTAAACGTTCATACAATTCAAGTGTGAGTTGTTGGAATGTTTAGGTGTTTCTTTGATTTCAAAGTTTAAATTCAATTCTCTTTGTTTTGTACGTATGAGGAATGGAAGAGAAGAGTGCCTAAACGTTCATACAATTCAAGTTTGAGTTGTTGGAATGTTTAGGTGTTTCTTTGATTTCAAAGTTATGAGGAACTAAACCCCCTTTAGCTAGGGGGTGATTCGAAACTATGTTTATATTTGCAATATGAATTGATTAACTTTCGTTGGAATTTCATAAGTTGTGGATTCAATTTGTTTAACCGTTTGATTGATAACTTATTTATGAATGTTTATTAAGAATGCGCGCTTAATTTTCATGCATGAATATGACGCTAGAATATAAGTGAGTTTCACCTAATCGTTATGAACTTATATTCACAAGTAGTGGAGGTTGCTTATAAACAGTCGCGTTAAACGAATTCTTGGCATAAGTTTCATGCGTATTCCATAGTAACGAATGCCTCGTCAACACTTATAGTTTTCATAATGCTTAATGATCTTTGATTGTATCTTTATTGTGCTGTTCACGTAAAGGACTTTTGGAGAATGTTGTGAATTGCGTTGCGCTAACCCATCCAATTCATTAACTTAAGGAAAACTTGACGGTTAATTTAAACGGACCTAATTAACCCGGAGTATTGAGTTTCATAATTTATCGAAAGACCAACTGAGAATCAATCTTGTATGAAAGTGTAACATGTGTGGAGAAGAACCCCTTGGCTATTCCATCATCCATATTTTCATCACATTCATATTTACATTTTGCCTTTAATTACAATTTGTCCATTTAATTTAATCTCGTCCAAACACAATCCCCCCTTTACTTTATTGTTCAATTTAATTAGAAATCAATTTAGTTTATGTTTTAAAATATTTTTGAATTCTTTGAGTCTAGTATACTGTTTTATATTGTGTTTTTACGTTTTTGAGTCAAATCCAAGTGATTAACAATCCCTCCTAATCCCCGGTCCAGAACGATCCCTACTTATATCATTACTACAATTGTCAAAAAGAGGGTTTAATTTGTGCGCGTATAAAACTCGCATCACTCATCCATGCCCTTGAAAAGTGCTTTTTGCTGGGGTGAGCTACCCTCTGTCACCCATCACCTCTTACATAGGCATATGGCCTATGCCTCGCTGAAATAGTTTTTAAACTCTTCTTGGGCTATTGGCTTGCCCGAGCCCAATCTTTCCTTTTGCTTTTGCATTCTTAGGGCTTCATCATCATAAAGCCTAGTGTTAGCTATTAGCCTAAACACAACCCAAAGCAAGTAAAACGATTGGCAACCTCATTTACATCAAGAGCTTTAGAATTTGTTTAGATGTGCTTTTAAAATGATTGAAAGCGCTTTTGGTGAAAATATTTCTAAAACTAATATTTAGTAAAAATGTAAGTAAATCCTGAAAAAAACACTTAAAGTGCTTCCTGGAAGAAGCACATAAGTGGTGCTTTTTACAGAAAGCATTTCAAGTGCTTTTGGAACCCAAAAACATTTTTGTAAAAGCACTTTCAGTTATTTTAAAAGCACATCCAAATAAGCCCTTAGAGTCTTCTATTAACACACCCACCATTATTTATCTACCCTGAATTCTTAAAAACTTGTTAAATTGCTTAAAAATTAGAAAGGCATAACTAATACTTTAGGAAAAATAGTTGACAAGTCCTCTATCTATTAGATATTGGTACCCCAAAAAAAAAAATGCAACTTAAAAACTTTACCAAATGGTCAACATTCGCTTCTTTCACACAGAAGGGGAGATGGCGGACTAGGATTAACTTGTTTCACTTGCAGTACTGTTCACCTTTAGAGGCAGTTGTTTTTTTAATGATTATAGTGCTGGTTTTATAGAACCCTCAATAATCAATTTTGCTGCTTTTTTTTTTCTCTGATGGAATACTAAAATAATGCAACGTGACCAAAACTACAATGCAGCATGACCAGAATTGGATTCTGTCACTAGTAAAAAAACTCCTTGTGCGACAAAACACAAGTCGTCGCGTATAGCCACTTTGCGCGACAAAACAAACATTATCACTCAGAGTCACTTTGCGCGATGAAATTTTAAAATTCGTCGCAAAAAGTCTTTGCCAAAATAAAATAAAAAAAAATTATTTTTTAAAAACCTTTGCACGACGAAATCCAAATATTTCGTTGCCTAAACCAATTTATTTTCTTTTTTATTTAATTTTATATTATAACTTTTAAAATATAGTTATTTTCATAAGTTTTTATTATTTTTTAAAAACTTTACGCGACGAATATCAATATTTCGTCACCTAAGCCCAATTTATTTATTTTTTATTTAATTTTAAGTTAAACTAAATTATTTTCTTTGCGCGACGAATCAACAATTGGTCCCATAAACCCTATTTATTTTAATTTATATACATTTTAAATTGGAAAATAAAATTATTTTCTTTTTTATTATTTATAAAAAAAATTTATATTTTGCTCGACGAATATATATTTCGTTGCGCAAAATCCTTATATTTGGGCAGGCACCAAAAATGGGATGTGGGAATTTTTTTTTTTTTTTTTGTTTTTTTAAGACTTTGAGCAACCAAAACTTCGTCGCGCAAAACCCTAAAAATTTGGGCGGGCGCCAAAAATGGGACACAAGAATTTTTTTTAAATTTTTTTTAAGACTTCGCGCAACCAATATTTCGTCGCACAAACTCATATCCTTCGTCGCGTAAAGTGATATATTTTTTAAAACCAAAATAACTCCTCCACAATTTTCTCAATGTCTTTCTTTATTCTCTTACCTCTCATCTCCTTCCCTCTCCTCAAATCCGACCCTCTCTCTCTCACTCACTCCACTCACTTAATATGTCTTCTCTCTCTTCTCTATCTCTCACTCTCACTCACTCACTCACTCTCTCATCTCTGTCTCACTATCTCCTCTAACTCTCTCACTTTCACTCCTCTCTCTCTCTCATTCTCACTCACTCTCAATCTCGCCAAAAGGTATTATCTGCCCAAATTTTAATTTTTTTTTCATTAATATGTGTTTTTGGAGTTAATTAATTGGGTTTGGTGTGGGGTGGAGTTTGGGGTATGCCAATTTTAGGGGAGATTATGCCGATTTTTTGGTATTATTTTATGTTATTTTTTTGTTATTTGACCATGTTTGTTTTGTTCGTAAGGAATTGTCAAGATTTTGTACTCGTTTGGATATGCTTTTAAAATGACTGCAAGCATTTTTAGAGAAAATATTTTTGGATTCTAAAGAAGCACAAGTTATGTGCTTCTTCTGGGAAGCACTTTAAGTGTTTTTCCATGATTGACAAACATTTTTAGTAAGGATTGTTTCTAAAAATATTTTCTCCAAGGCATTTTTAGTCATTTTAAAATCACCTCCAAACAAGCTCTTTGACGGTGAAAGTTGAGGATTAGGATGCTATCGGACCATATCCTCCACCACTACCACCACATTAGACTTGTATTAGGATTTTATGATTTTACTTTGTTAATTTATGTGTACAATTTTAGTATAATATATATTATGGATAATTTGATCACTATTTTTCATATGTAATTTTATTTTGAATATGTCAATTTAAATTAAAGTAATTAAAAAAATAAAGATACAATTAAATTAAATTAAATTAAAAAAGTAAAAATTTGAAAAATCTTGCGCTATCAATATTTCGTCGCACAAACAATTACTATAATTAAATTAAAATAAAAGAAATAATAAAATAAAATAAAATACCTCGTGCAACAAAATATTTTATCTTGCAAACAATTAATTTCATCGTGCAAAGTATTAAATTAATTTAATTAAATAAAAAAAACCAAAATTTTCATCTCGCAAGGTTTTAAGTGACGAAATCATAGTTTGCACAACAAATCTTATTTCGTTGTGCAAACTGTTTTTTGTAGTAGTGTGTGGGGTGGGGTTCAATGTTGCTGCAAGGTCAGTTACTGAATTACATAATTATTTGGGGATTACTTAATTATTTACTCAAACTAACTAAACATAAATTATAATTCCCTTGATTTATATATGCAGTCTGAGGATCGGGAATAAGCTTGGGGCTGGGCATCCAAAAGCGGCTGCATTTGCAGTTGTGATGGTAACTTCAAGCTCCTTCCTCATCTCGATCGGTGGTGTGTGCCATAATTGTACTTGCATTGTGAAATGTCATAAGTACAGTCTCAAAACTTTCTTCTTATTTTGCAATATCTATTATTCTCAATGGCATTCAACTTACTTTGTTAGGTAAGTGAAATTTCACATTAAGTATACGAGAAATAATTTTTGTACATTAGTTTTCTCCTTCTGAACTCCTTTTTTTATTTATACACTTTATTTATTATTTAACCCAACAAAATAAAGTCATTTCCCTACGTATATACATGCTTTCGCTTAAATAAAATAAACTTTTACAAATTAAACCATAGCTTTACCTACCTGGCCAACATGTTGCATACAGACAATTAACCCATCTGAGGCACGGTGTAAAGAGTTGTATGCATGGTTGATTAACAGAATCTAGACTGTAGTAATTAACAAATATTCTGTAGGTTTATACAAAAGACTATTGTAATCTAGACTATAGTAATCAATTTAAACAAGACCTATTAATTGAGTACTTATCTATTTCTCCTTTTGAAGGGAGAGATTTTTCAGTGCGGTCGGAACACGGGATGTACATCACATGTTACAATACAAAAGGTAAGATATGTATGTTAAAAAGTTAATAACTTAAAAAATAAAATTTCTCACCACTTACATAAAAACACGTAATGTACCACCCGTGTTCCCGTTACAATGAAAATTTTCTCCTTTGAAGGAAGATGGTACTTGAGGATGCAAAGTCTTCTCCTATGTGCAAAAATACTTATAACTTACAGATAACTAATCTAATATCTAATCTAACAAAATCTATCATTTGACACAAAAAAAAAAAAAAAAAAAAAAAAAAAAAAAAAAAGATAATAATGTCATTAAGAAAATAAATAATGAGATAAATTACTCTGCGAGAGATAAAAAGTCATTAGTGACCAAATCCCTTATAGATAGACAATGCAGAAGATTGTGAAGTATTAGATTTATCACCTTAATTTTTGAAATTTTACAATAAACTGTGTGGGTACTTAATAAATTAATTGGATGATATCCATTTTCTCCTACCACTCAACATCGAATGCAATGGGCTAGTAGTTAAACATCAAAATCGTACGTGGTCCTAATTAAATTAATTTTCCTCTCCCGTCTTTGTCTATTGGAATCAAAATCTGCCTTTTCTTTTCATGTGTGATATCTATACATCCATTTTTACTTCTCACGCACATTTTGTTAATTTATGTCCTTTAATATTCTTTAATTCATTGGATCAGACGATTAAAATTAATTATATGTGTGTGAAGTAAAAAAAAGTATATAAATAGCGCACCTCTTTCTTTTTGGCACTGATTTGATATATTCGTTTTTGGGATAAAATAAAAGGGGTGGATGTTGGGTGTGGATGGCATCAAGCATTTGTAGTATATATAACGTGGGATGCTACTACATCAATGGTGTTCCATTGGGTTGCCTTTTTGGCTTAGAGTTCGATTTTGGAGGTCAGGTATTGTTTGGAACCAATATTCTAGTCCGTTAGATGACAGGGTTCTTATAAGATAATTTTTAGTTATTGTTGAAGAATAATATTATGATTTTAAATCATAATAATTATTTCTTGATAATTTATTAAATTATCTTAGCACTTTTCTATGCTAAACCGAGAGTATAGAGAAGTTTGATTCAACATGCAAATTAGGACAAGATTGAGCTTTAGGTCTTTGTCCAATCTTCACGTGGGTTTTGGCCACCAAGGAAGCATGACTCACGAAGAAAGATTCGGTGATGTGCTCTGAAAAATGATGTTACACGTGGCGATGATAAGATGGCAACAATCACCTTGCAGATAATTAACCTTTGGTCTGATTTTTCGCACAGTCAGCACCTAGACTTTTATGTAGCCAGATTCACTCAGCATGAATATTGTGAACTCGGTCAACTATGTGTGCCGCGAATTGTGCCGGTAAGGATAGCTCAATATGATTATCAATTCATGTAAACAGTGGTTGATTATCCATTAGTATCAAGACGTGATTTGTTGTTACAACAGAGGCTTTACAAGGTGATCATCACGTAGCGAGTTCAGTATTGTAAATACCGGCGTATCTACAACATTGAAAGTCTCTTTAAACACACAAACAAATTCATCGTGTGCAAAACATTTGCTCTTCACAAAACCTCTCATTTATGAGAAAACAGTATTTCGTCAAGCACACTTTCAGTTAGTCTTAAGAGCATCTCCAAAAGACTTAAAGGACTTAAGGACTTAAAGGGAACCTTGTGTCCCTAAAAGAATATTACATCCAATGCGAGAGTTCTTATAGTATAATTTCTAAATTTGAGGTTTTTTTTTTTTTTACGATTTTATGTAAAATTTGATTAGTTGAACATTTTTTCTTTATGTTAACCTTTTTTAAATTAATTTAACGGTATGTTGGTGTAAAATAATTTTGTGAATACTTTACCAAAAAAATATTCAAATTTTGACTCCAAATTTTTTTCTTCACAATTACGCAAGTGCATACGGATTTAAGTATTAAATTAATTTAAAAATTACAATAATTGAATAGTTAAAGTAAATACGTTAGCTTACTATTAATTAAAAAAATATATATTAATTCAATACTTTGAGCAAATGTGCAAAACAACAGCCAAATGTGCAAAATCAACAAATATGATTCACATGTGAAAATAATTGTGCAAACCAGCAAATGGTAAATGTCCAAATCAACAAATAAAAACAAAGGTCAAATCAAATGTGCAAATTAACGAATGTATGCGCCCCCGTTTCTAATATGAGGCAGGTTTCACATTGTAAAAGTCAGATTTGTGAATAAAAAATTGAGCAAGGACGACCCTCAAATGTGGGGAAAATTATAAGGACTCTGGTCAGTCCCTATACTATAGGGACTGTAGCCCCGACTCATTGGAAGTTATAAAGTACATATGATCGTAAAGGATGATATGGACTCTATTTAGGGAGTTCATTAGAGATGCTCTAATAGCATTGTGGTTAACGAGAATTACCTTCAATTGGTCTTAACAGCATTACTTCAAGATCGACTGATTATTTATCTAAGTTTCGGCCAGTAAGGAGTCCTTATGAGGTTACTTTATTAGCCTTCTAGGCGAAGTAAGGTGTTACCAAGTTATATTGCTCGAAAAATTGAAAGCTGAGTTTATTTTATGATTGGATATTCACAAGTACATTTCAGAGTTCGGCATTCATATGGTTGAACCATATTTACAATTAAGACACTTATTTATTTTGAGTATTTGTGTCTGTACGGTTTGGTAACGGTTCATTGCACTTATTTTGCACAAATATAATTACAGCGGTCGAGCCCTATGCCATGATTCGTTAACTTTGAAAAAATTAGCAGCCTTGTCTTCAGGCTCTATAACCCAGAGGCTGAGACAAGTTCCTTCCTTGGCCGCAATCGCAAAACAGAAGTCAGCAGCACATTCGACACCACCACCACCACCACATTCATTTACTCACCGACAGAGCTCGGTCGTTGAGTTGGCACAAGCCTCATTCAGCAGAATAACGTAGTTAGCTTATTAGTTATTCGGCATGAGCTCCATGTAGGCTTGCTAGTTTTTAAGGTCAACAAGTATGTATGTTTTTTTCAACTTTTAATGTGATTTTTTACTTCACTTTTTCTTTTTATTAAGTATTTTAACCACCGTTCTAAAAGTCACCACCTAGCACCGCCTAGATGCTAGGCTGCTGGCCTCCCCTCCTCCCCTTTCCCCCAGCTTTGGTTAATCTCTAGTCATTTCAAAATTAAGAAAGAGTGCATAGCTTCTTGGGCACCCATTTAGATTGCCCAGACTTGCCTAGGCACTTGCCTATGTTGCGACTTTCAGTTAGACATGCAAATAAATAGCTTTCATTTTGCATTTTATTTATTTTTAATAAATTGAAGGTGACTTGTGTAATACTTAGATGAACACACATTATATGTTTGTTCCCTATGTTTTCATTATGGTCTAATACTTTATAATCTATATGTCATTCTGTTTTGTACTTTATGTATCCCAAAGAAATTATGTATTTTTTAAGTATAAGCAGACATTTATTTATACTATATATAATTTCCATGTTGTATTTGTTTTCAATTATAACTAGCAAGAGGGTCCACGTGTTGCTACAACTGGTTTTAAAATTGTACAAGCCATGTAGAAAGTTCTAAATATATATACAATAGGCAATAGTATTTAAATACAAGTAGAAATTTATTTGCATCCCAAGTCTTCAATCTCTTTGTCATGGTGAAGTCCCCAGTGTCTTCAAAACCCTGAAGAAAGGGCACCACAATCCTGCTTAGAGATAAGTTGGAAATATGAGAAAATTTGCAAGTTAGGTTCATATATACAGTGTTGTTATTTATTTAAATCAAAGGCAAATTGAAGGGTTTTTATCACAAATGATCCCTGAAATTAACCCCATCAATTATGATGGTCTCTGAAATTGAAAATTGATCAATGTAGTCCTTGAATTTAACCTCGCGAATCAATGTCATCCTTCCTCAGTGTTCTGTCCAAATTAACTTTAAAAAGGGTAAGACAACCAAGTACAATGACTACAATAACCCTGTTACTTATAATTTGACTTACTACCTCTCTTTTCCTTTCTCCGTCTTCACTTTTCTCTCCATTTTTTCATGGATTTAGCGCTAAACCTAAAATAAAAAACCAAAAAGAGTGGAAAATTTCAATTTTTTTAATTATCAAGTAAAAAGAATTCTAACTAAAACTAAAAGAATAAAATAATTAACAAATTGAAGCTACAGCTTTAATGTCATTCTTTCATTATACTGGAAGACTTTTCTCTTTTGAGATCTTGACCAATTCATTTACAATCTTATCCATTCCATTTTTTTTTTTTTTTCAAAGAAATTGGGTTAGCTCCAAAAGCTTATGCCAAAGTCCACCTTTGATCATTTCTCTTGTCAAAGAAATTGGGTACCATCACATGCCAAATTAATCATTTTCTTGTTTTTTTTTTTTTTTTTTTTTTGTGTGAAAAACTGAAAGTAATAAATGATAGTGTAACAATTGTTCTGTCCATAGAGCTATCAAATACAATTGAGAACGTGGGAGTGATGCTTTTGTTTTGAGCAAAGCTATCTGATACAATGAACCTGTAATAATGTAATGTTGTGCAAAAAACCAACACACTTGAGCTAAAAAATTACTAGTTAAACAAAATCAGTTTAGCATTTCCAAATTAATCTTAGTTACATAATTTCCAAATATCTTCAAGTTTATATCAACAACAAAATACCAATCCAAGATACAAAGTTTCCCAATGTGCTTCTCACATATTTGTAGACTCTTAAAGCCTCCACGGTCTTCCTCTCTTGGGGTGACTTAAACCTCTTCTTGTCTCCTGGTGAATTGCTTGTTGATATAACTACCTATTATAAGTCAACCACTCCATCTTACATTCAAATAGTACACTTATTTTACCTTTAAAGAAATTATAAGCAAGGATGTTGACAAACCCTTTCCATTGTTCGTGAGTTATCCGGACAAGTAGTGATTGATTGAACTTGGGGTTGTGAAGTACTTGTTGCTTGGTCTTTCCTTTTGGGATACACATTAAACAACATATCAAAAACTTGATATAACCTTATTGCGTACAAAAACTTTCACATGTGAACAAATTGTTAAGGATATAAAACAAGGGACAATGCAATCATACCTTCTTCACTTTTGGTTGACTAGTTGATCCTTCTTTTGGCTCCTTTTTCCACAAATCCTCTAAGTATGGCCCTCTTTTCCACATTTGGTACAAGTAAATGGTTTGGTGTAGACTAATTTACTAAGCTTTGTCCCTTCATTACTACTTGCCACTAGGGGAGGGACTTCACTAGGCTCTTTGACCCTTTTTTTCTTAAGCCTTCCAGTTTGCTTCTTGTACACTGGAGGATTAACTAGAATGGGTTGGATTACATGATTAGGCCATTGATCTGGGGTAGGCATTGGGGTTATGAAAGGGGAGTAAGCCCTTAGATATGCTGCTTGCTTGTAGCAATCATCCATATACATATGGGTCTTGTTGTTTTCTAGGAATACAAGCCATTGCATTTGCATATAGAATTCCACACAAATCCCATTTTTTGCGAGCGCATCTCTTGATAGCTAAGTCCACAGCAAACTCCCTTCCGCTCATGGTTCCAACTTGGTACTTCATATTCCTAGCAAGAGTTGCAATGCAATACCTACCATCTTGTTTTAACCTGTCAATAATTTTCTGAATTCTTGGACCAACTTGTCATTTCCACTTCAATGTCGCCACTCTTCTGTTTGCCATCCTAACCATCAAATCTTTAAAGTGTGACCTACTCTAATTGTTGGCAGCTTTGGTATTCAACCACTTATATGCCTTCAAATCTTCATTTTTAAGCTTCTCCATTATTACTTGCCACCAAGGACTAATGTTGATCTTGCTGCATCCTATAAGATTTGTTTCAATGCTGAGCAATTGTGTTTCTTCTTAAAATTATTGTACAAATGTCTCACACAGTGCCTATGCTTTGCATTTGGCATCAGAGATTGAATAGCATTGCCAATACCTTTTTGCTTAAGCATATCCATATAAGTTTTTTGTTTCTAAATCTTCCTTCAAGATTTTAATAAACCGCTCCTAACTGCTCTGGTTTTCTATCTCCACAATTGTATATGTTATAGAAAACATCCCATTATTTGCATCAATCCCAATTGCTGCTAATATCTGTCCAAGATGTTGGCCTTTAACAAAGCATCCATCTAACCCAATCACTGGTACAAATGTAGATTCTCTGAAACTTACATACATTCCTTCTCATTTGAGTCTTAAGAACAACAGTACTACCTGGATTAGTTTCCTTCAACACTTCCATATATTGGCCTGGTCTATGGTATTGCTTTACCCAACTTCCTTTGTTAGCCTTCTCAGCTATTTGCCTTGCTTTGTATATTTATTGAGTTGAGACTTCTTGTCGTAGTCCCTCTGTACTGCAACTTTGAATGCCTCAATTGACCAGTCTGGATCGATCATTAATTGTTCAGAATACAGAAGCTAGAAACCTTGAATTCAACCAGAAAACCTTTTCATCCCTTGAACATTCATGTTTCTTCACAAGGGTTTTTATTAGGAATGTATGAAAGTTATGTAGCCTACCTCCATATAGTAGAAAAGGGCATCCATTCTCAAAGTTTACCCTAATTCTTACATTATCATTCTTCTTAAACCAAATCTTCCTTCCATTATTGCAACTATAATGCACTACTGCCTCCTTCAATTGCTCCTTATTGGCAAATAACATTCCTGTGGATGCGTTTCTTCCTCCTTGATCTTGGACAAAATTGCACCTACAAAACAATTAACACCTTTGGTCAAGGCCAAGAGCTTCACGCGCCCACGATGAATAGGGGGGCTTTGGTCGAAGAACCTCTGATGCCAAAGTTAGAATTTAGAGAGAAAGTGTTTGAGAATTTTAGAGAATTTTAGCAAGAGAATTGGAAGGGAGTCTTTGGGAGAGAATGGTGAGCTTTTATAGGTGAATGGCCGGCCTCTTTGGGTGAGAGAGGACCAGCCACCTAGCTCCTTTTGTGGGCTAGGTTCTTGATTTGTTTCAAATTGGGAGTTATGAAATAATTAGCTAATTAATCAAAATAATTCCCTAATTAACTTAGCTAATTATTATCATAAAAAGGAAAGATGTGATAGAAAAGGTAGAAAGCATGGTTGATTTCTTTAGGGGTGGAGGATAACCGGCCTTATTGTGCTTTTTGGGTAAAATGGATGACTTAATTGACAATTAAGGTATTAATTAAGCAATTAACCCATTAATTAGTCAATTATTATGTTTTTAGAAGGAATGTTTTAGGAATTATGGAATGAATAAATTATTTAACTAATTGATTAGTTAAATAATGATGTAGAAAATATACGGAATGAGATAGGTTTTGGGAATTACCTTGTAGATTGGATTTGATGAAATAGGTTTTGAATTGTTACCTATTTTGGGCACTTTCGACTTTGTTGAGGGATGATTACCCGCTGCTCGTGCGTAGGAATCCCGTTATGCCTCAAGGGTATTTTTGTCCTCTTATGTCCAAAAATCCACGTGTCGCCTAGTGAATATTTTTGGCTCCACAATTCCCATCTCAAAATTTGGATCTTGTAAATCAATTGCCCTTTTTCAATGATTAAACTTGGGCATCTGACTTGCCCTCTGTCTCCTCCTCTTGCTGGTAACTTCAACACCTTCTTCATCTTCTTCACTGCTAACAATGCTATCAAGGTCACTTGACAAAACTTCATCATCAGAAATCTCCCCTATCAACCCCACCTCTTCAGGCTCTTCTTCAATAGGGTTGTCAACATTTTCTACAAACATGTTATCATCTTCTTCGTAAAGTTGTTCTTCAAATTGCGCTACTAATATATCATCTTCTTCCTCTTGCTCTCCTTGTCAGTCCTTTCCTCTTCCTCCTCATCATCATCATCTTCATTCACACCCCTTGCATTGCTTTCATCTTTATTCCCACCATTATTACAGGTTGCAACTTTACCCTTATGCCCTTGTTGTCTAATCCCAAAATCCCCAAACTCATCATCCCAAGAGTTAATCAAATGTGGTAGTTAAATATAAAGAGAGAGAAGACACTTACATATTAATATTGATCTAATATCAAAGCATTAAAACTAGAATATTTTCAAGTTAAATCATCACTTTATTTAACCTAAAAGAGAGAGAAGCCAATAAATTAGGGAAGAGGAAATTGAGAGCAAGGTATTGTCAAATCTATGAAAAAAAGATATGGATACTCTAAGCTTGAGAGGAATGCGAAGAACATGCTAATTAGTCATTCCCATCAACTTAATTAAGTTCCTTCAATTTTATTATCATAAAAATTATTTGCATAATTAATTTATTGGGTGTGGCTAGTGATGGAAGGAAGCATGTCGCTCCTGATTGGAAGACTAGCAAGGTGCTCATGGTGCAACAAATGAAGTGATGGGTAGAGGCTTGAGAAACTATGGGGAGGGAAGTAGGAGAAATTAGTTCATGAAAGAGAAAGCCCATTTCTATTCAAACCATACACCTAAGTCAATGCCACAACAACCAAACCAATACCATTAAACAATAAAAGAATTTAACACAAAGTAACAAACATATACATTGGAACAGCAGAATAGTCTAAACCCACTTCAAACCCTCAAACACTGACATTACAAAACAGCCCACTAACAATTTTGACAGGAAAACAACACCCACTTAGACCATCTCCAACCCTTGGGGCAAAACTTAAAAATTTTAGCCCAGAAAATTTAAGTTTTAACCCAGTAACAACTTTTCTGCTCTAACCCTTCTGGCCTAAAATTTTAGCCCCAGATTATTAAAAAATAAATTTAGGCTAATTTTTCTTTAAAAAAAATTAACCTTAAAAAAACAGTATGTAAACTATCCTAAATTAATTTTATGAACATTTTAACCTAAAAATATTTAAATTTCGATAAATATTGAAAAATTACTACATGAAACTCATGAAACACTATGAAAAAAAAATGAAACACATGATAGAGATGTATAAACACAAAACACATGAAACAAAAAAGGGAAGAAATGGTTTTGGAAGATGGTAGAAAGAAAACTTGGAGGACTTGTAGGAGAAAAGTAATTTTGTGGGAAATGTTTGAACAAATACATAGGTATTTAGAGTTTTTAGGTGAATTTTGAGTTAAATCACTTTTTAAATTATTTTAGCTGTTGGATTTAAATTTGGACCGTTAGATCTTAGATCTTTTTTATATCATTGGATTTGATCATATTCGATATCAGCAGTTGAATTTAATGAAATTATAAATATAAACTAAAAAACAATTGAACTTGGACTGTTGGATCACCCAACGATCCATTGAAGCACAACCCTTGGATGAGAAAAAGAACCATTAGGCTCTTCAATGCAAGGAGACAAGTGGGTGACAAGCCCACGTGGGTTGGTCACTTCTTCTGCTGGGCTTGGCACATGTCGAGTGTGGGCGCATCCAGGCCTGGCTAGTGGGCTTCAAACGCATTTTCTCACTCTCACATGTGGGCTCTGATGAGTCAATATTATATTATATATTTTACCCTATTCTTAGTATAATTTGGTAATTATTTTGGTAGAATTTTGACACTTTGCTTTATATTTTCAATATAAGACATTCGACTTCTTCTGGGATGAAACGGAATTAAATGGACAAATTTTGGAGTAATTCAAATTGGAGGACATTCGTGTGTTCCTTAGCTTGTTTTTATCAAAATTTCATCAATTTCTACCAAACGGTTATTTTCTAGCAATTAAATAAAGGTGCAGGGCGTGTTGCCAAAAAGTGACGTTTCTGGACTTAAATACACTTTTTGGAGCCCAAGATGACCTCAGATGAGCTCGTAGCCTTCTAGAGAAGTGTTCAAAATAGTCCAAGCTTTATATCCAGTTATTTTGGACTAGTTTGGAGCTGATATGGGTCCAAAACGTGGCTGTGCAGAATTTTGGGTGAATTTACCAAGTCAATTTAGGATTATGTTTCCTAATTTATTTCAATTTATTTGGTTTCTTAGTTTTATTCTAAGACCTTTCACTAGGAGGTTTTAATTAGAGAATAAATAAGCCCTTTTGGCCGGCCTTAGGGTATTTTTCACTTATGCTCCGTTTGGATACAGTAAAATAAAACATAATTTCACTTAAACTAGGGAATTAGGATGGGAAAGCAGTTTTCCCACGTTTGGGAACCTTGTTGCGAGAGAAACGGCAATTTCCACGGGAAAAAAAAAGGGAGAAATTGGGGATGAAGATTACCGAGTTTAATTTCCATCTAAATAGGTGGAATTTCACAATTCCAACAACAGAGAGAATCCCAAATCCACCGGATGGAAATCTTGCAGGTGCCAAATTTCATGATTAGGGCGCCAAACTAGTATGATTAGCGCCAAAGTTCACAATAAAAAGGGCTTCACTCTGTTATAACTCACCAATCTTCGAAGGGATTCTCACTTGTGCTTCATCTTCTTCCTTCATTCTAGGTCAGCCTCTTCCCTCTTCTCTCTTCTTTCTTGAATTATTTTAAGCTTTTTGGGTATATTCGTAACAACAATTGTGAATTTTGGTGATAATCATATGCTTGGTGTGCTTATTAATTTTTTTTATCTGATTGAATTGTGTATTGGGTCTGTAACCTTATCTGGGAAACAACTCAAATCCAGAATCAGAGTATAATCGTTTTGTTAATTAGTGAACGCTAATTCAATCTGATTAGCAGACACCATGTGATCAGTGATATAATTTTAATCAACTATCACTTAATTAGCCAACAAAAGTTGCTGCAGAACTCAGAATAGCTAGTTTGATAATCTTTAGATAGAAATAGCATTTGATGTCAATCCAAAAAAACACATGACTTTCTAACGCATATCCAGTCAAAACATATCTAGCTTCTCCTAGTCGCTACCGAATATCTTTAATTATGATTTATGACAAGCAGAAGCAGCAATATGAAAATGATGATTTTGTTAAGCCACCGAAGCAGTAATTGAAAGATTGAAAATGATGATTTTGATGGCCTTTGGTGTTAATTTAGAAAGTTCCTTGATTTGAATGTGACTTGTATGGCTACTCTTTTGGTTAAAATAGAAAGTTGCATATCCCATAACTGTTGTTGCATGTCACAATATATCTTTGTTCATATATTCAAACAGGTATGGGAAATACTGATATTGTAGACATGCTAACGAGGTTAAAGCGAAAGCATGCTATAAATGAAGAGGAAAATAGGAAAAAGAGGAAAATTATTGTCGGTTCGATTATACATGTTATTATGCATTGGTATAGTAAGAGTGTTCTTCTCAAAGAACCTTCAAATGATTGGGATCAAGAAAGACAATCTTTCCTCGACCAATTGTTTAATGGAAAATATTCAACTTGCATTGAACAATTACGAGTTAGGAAGAGTGCATTTAAACGGTTATGTGAAATTTTACAAGGGATTGGTGGATTAGTTCGCACTAGACATGTGTCCATTAAAGAATCTGTTGCAATTTTTTTGCATATACTTGCCCACAACTTGAAGTTTAGAGTCGTCAATTTACACTATTATCGTTCCAATGAAACAATTAGTCGGCAATTTCACAATGTGTTGCATGCAATGATGAAAATAAGTCAAGAATATGTGAAATATCAACCATGCATTATTGGTAATTCTGAAAGAGAGAAATGGTGGTGGTTTGAGGTAATTCTGAAAAAAAAATTATGTATTTGTTTGATATCTTCACTAGCTTTTTAGACTTTAATCTTTTTTTCATTTTATGACATTTTTATTTAGAATTGTTTTGGAGCACTTGATGGAACTCTCATTCCAGTAACAATAACGGCTGAGGAAAGGCCAAGATATTGAGATAGAAAGGGTGATATATCCACTAATATGTTAGGAGTTTATGGCCCAGATTTAAGATTTTTTTATGTGTTGCCTGGATGGGAAGGCTCTGCATCTGATGCTCGTGTTTTGCGTGATGCTTTACATAGGAGTAACCGGTTTCATGTTCCAAATGGTAATGTGTGATACCAATTAGTTCTATGTTAGAAAAACAAAACTTTAAAATGTATCTAAATTTGTTCTCTACATTTTTATTGTAGATAAGTATTTTCTTGTGGACGCTGGCTATACTAATGGGCCGGGGTTTTTAGCACCTTACCGTGGAACTAGATATCACTTGAAAGAGTGGGTTGGAAACCGTCGACCTAAAAACTACAAAGAATTATATAATTTGCGTCATTCAAGGGCAAGGAATGTTATTGAGAGGGCATTTGGATTGTTAAAGAAACGATGGAGCATATTACGCACACCATCATTTTTTGATATTAAAACACAAGTTAGGATTATAAATGCATGTTGTATCTTGCATAATTTTATTAGAACTGAGCAAGCAGCTGATCCAGTTTTAGAAGCTCAAGATTTACAATTATTATCTGCTAAATTTGATATTCATGTAACTGCCGATAACATTTGAAATCGTGTGAAGTCTTGGAAAAAGTTCTATGCAATAGTGAGTGATATACTAAGTCACAGTGGATTTAGTTGGGATGCAACCAAAAAGATGATAAGTGTAGATGAAGATCATGTCTGGCAAGAGTACGTGAAGGTATGACAAATTCATTATTTTTTCTTTTGTATGTGTGATATTCTTTTAACTCTTCTTATACTTACGATTTGCTTTTTTATTTTTATGTTTTGATTGGTAGTCACATAGTGGTGCTAAAAGTTTTCGTTGGAAGGTCATTCCAAATTGGGATGATATAGTTGATTTGTATGGCAAAGATAGAGCCACGGGTGAGGGTGCTGAAACAGGTGTGGAAGCTATTGAGATTATGACTCCTCCGCATAATGAAACTAATCATATTGATTTGGATGGTGATACACAAGGTTTAGAAGATATTGAAATTATTAATGATATTTCACCTACTTCAGCCAATGTTCAGAAGACTCAAAGCAAGAGAAAGCCAACAAATGTTGTTTATGTGCCTCATACAAAGAAAAAAAACCAACCACCCCTAAAGATATGATTGCATATTCACTTGCCAAGATGGCTTCATCCTTTCAAGAATATATTTGTGCAGACACAAAGAAGCTTGATCCAACAGAGGTATATGATGAAGTAAATGCAATACCAGATCTCAGTGAAGAAGAACAAATCAAAGCATATGCTTGGTTAATCAAAAATGAAAAGCAATTTCTCATGTTGAAGACACTCCCAGTTAAGAAGAAAAAGAATATGGTATTATTGTTTACTTCACGAGGCACATAGGATTAATTTCATTATATTTCCCATTTTAGTGTTTTTTAGTAAGATTTTAGTTAGAATAAAAGCCTTGCATGTCATGAAAGTTCATTGACATTTGCAAGTGTGCTTTACTGGGATTTTTCTACTACAATCAATTTTATCACATTATTGCAGACTCATCACATTATTGCAGCTATTAATTGTTGGAAAATTTACTCTGATTTTAACTAATGTCTTGCTGATGTATCATTTTGACGCAAATCGATGAAATGCCTGAGAGGGATGTTGTTTCTTGGACTGAGTTGATACTTGCTTATACCAAGGTTGTGGATATATGGAATCAGCTCGGGAGTTGTTTGAGGGGTTGCATGCAAAAGATATGGTGGCGTGGACTGCAATGGTTAATGGTTATGCTCAGAATGCCCATCCAAGATACGTGTTGGATGCTTTGTGTTGGATGCTTTTAGAGAATGCAATGTGCTGATGTAGGGACTGATGAGATTTCGTTGGTTGGTCTCATTTCGGCTTCTGCACAATTAGGTGCATCTAAGTATGCTAATTGGGTTCGAGACATTGCTGAGAAATCCGATTTTGGAATGTTCTTGTGGGTTCTGCATTGATAGATATGTACTCTAAGTGTGGAAGCTTGGATAATGCATTCAAGGTTTTTCAGGGATTGAGGGAAAGAAACGTATTTTCTTATAGCTCAATGATTTTTGTTTGATGACTTTAACCTTGATGATTCATAACTAGTTTAACGTTTTTATTCAAATTTGTACTCCTCTATGTAATACAAATTCTAGAGAATATCCGAACAATGAAATTTGGAATTCCCGTCATTTTGTAATTTCTATGTATCTAACATCCAAACGATGAAATTTCAATTAACAGGAATTTAATTACTGTCAATTGTAATTCCCGTCATTTAAAATTTTGTGATAATTTGGAAATTCTCCATCCAAACACAGTGTTACGCAATTTTTGGGGAGAAGATTTTGGGAAAAGTTTAGAGATTTCAAGACTTAATACTTTCAAGGTGTCTTTATTCTTTTTTCTAGTTTAATACAAAACTCTTTTTAATTTTCTTATGAACTTATGCATGCCAGTTTTGGATTGTTAATCACTGGTTTAAACTATCTACTTGTCTTAGTGATTTGTGACCATTAGGATATTTAAAAAAGTACTTTGATGCAATTTTGTCAGAAGGCTATTCCTAAATTGACTAAGGCTTCTTGTGGTTAATATGTGTAGCTTCTTAGGATGGATGACATATCTTAAGAGTTATATGGTTTTCCTAAAGGTTTTCACAAAACTTAATGAGTCTTGCATGTTCACATTCGATCTGGATGCCACAGACGGGTTGCATGTTAGATATACGTTCTATGTTGGAGCATCCAAGTATGATATATTTTAGGAAAACCTAACCTTCAAAATATGCATGTGTAATTCATAAGAAATTAGAAGAACTACATAGGATTGTTAGGGTAACAGCGGAACCCTAGTACTTTGTCACTTTGAATTCTAAAAATTATTTCCTTTTTCCTTATTTAAAAATTGCAGATTTTAGTCAACCTTTTTGATTAATTTCGTTTTTCTTAATTTAGGTCATTAAATCAACCTTTTCCAATCTTCGTTTTCAAATAATTAATTAAGATTTTGGTTTTGCATAAATTGTTTTAAATAATCCCTTCGGAAAACAACTTTACTTGATCCGTTTATACTACAACTACCTTGTTCTCTTGCAAGTATTTGTGTGATTTTGACCTCTTTGTGTAGGTACCTAAAAATCCTATCAGCTCCACCACTAACTTTGGCCTAAATCTTGGCCAGAATTTGGCAATTTTTTGAGTTTTAACACATAACTCCATTTTAGTACAAGTGTTGGAATGAAATGGGGTGGGAATAGAAGGGTAATTTTGAGATTTACTTCAAAGGTTGGAGTTGGTCTTATCAATCCGAACAAAAAGCCATATTGGGACCACTAAAAGTGCAAACAAACTCAAAAACTAAAGGAGATTCGAATTACTCACCATATTGTGGAGGCTTTCCATTTTTTATATTTCTTCCATCATAATCAACCTAATTCACCCTCGCAAACAACCAATCTCGAATTATTCCTGACAATCCTCTAATTTAGTCGAATCTAACAGATTTCATTAAATCTCATGTAAAAAATCCCCAATATCTTTTCAAACCCTAAGTCTTACAATAGAAAAGAATTCGCAGAAGAGGCAGGAATGGGGAAGAGTGAGAAAAAGTAAGGGATTAGGTAGGACAAGTGAAAAAGTGGGAAGGGAGGAATAAGATTAGTAGGGTATTATTGTCATTTACCATGAAAAAGTTGTCACGTGTCCCTTTTTAACGTTGATTTGGACGAAACGCAGACAAAATGACGACATTGATTCCCAGTGTTAAAATTCAAGGACTACATTGATTGATTTTCAATTTTAGGGACCATCATGATTGATGGAGTCAATTTCAGAGACAATTTGTGATAAAAACCCAAAAATTGAAGGGGAAAATAATCATATTATGATTGCAAAGCTTAACACTTCAAAAATTTATTACAGAAACTCAACAATGGGTAGAATGTTCCTAAGATTTATATTTCCAAGAATTAATCTTTTGACAAAGCGAAAAACACAAATCAGGATAGAGAAAATATATAAAATTTGAGCAAAAGGTCACAAACACATAAAAGTTATTTAATGGAGCTTATTCGACCAAATTTATTGAGCACTTGCATGGAGCATAAATGTGAAAAAGCCAAATATAGATGATGGTAACATTCAGGTAATATATAATTGGAATCTTAACTTCATGTGCTCAACTAAATGCCACACACATACCAAAAACAAATACAAAGGGAACAAATAAAGGAGTCTATGAATTTCCATGTTGTGTACCAAGTCAATATAAATGTACTCCAATATGACTAGCTCTAAAAGAAGGACATTCATCCCTTCTCAGTATGGTTTATCATCTACAAATGTAATAAAAGAATTAAAAAAACGTTGTAGCCAAAATAATTTCTTGAGATGGTAGATAAAGTAACATGTAATCCTGAGTTGACAAATATGCAATTGGTAAGTCAAGCAATCGAAAAGATGCTGTCTCTCAATGAAACTAATTTTGCAGCATTTTAAACGTTAAGAGATTCGGTTCATACTAATTTAACATAAAAATTAAGTCCACATTAGACTTACATTCTTATTCGAACCGAAAAACACAATGCTTTAGCTGAAAACGCAATCAGCCACCGAAATCGAAAAGAAAAAGCTTTATGCATTATTACAGAAAAGAAACAGAAATTCCAAAAAAGAAAAAATAGGCGAGCTAAACTGAGCTGCAGAGAAATGAAGTAAACAACCTGCAAAAATTTCTAAAATAATGCACCCAAACACCTCTAAATTCAGAAATTGACAAATCCCTAATAATCGAATTCAAATCAAACAATCATAAACTAAACGAAACGACATTGAAATTGCAAATGGAAAAAAGTAACGCCCATATTTTATTTTATTTTTCCAATAAACTTATTTAGATACACAATACCGAGATACTTGATGACATATTTATGTAAGGCTTGTTAGTTAAAATGGTCCCTGAAATTGAAAATCAATAGAAATGGTCCCTTAGATTGTCCAGCATCCATTATTTTGGTCCTTCCATTAAAAACTCTATTAAGTGGACCTGGAGCTCATACCGGAAACTGATAGGAGCATATTCATGCGACTTAAATGGCTTGTTCTCGTGCATTTACGTTATGTTTCTTTAGTTATTTTAGTACTTTAAGCTATTTTCGTGTGTTTGTAGGTCCAAAGGGCTAAAGGAGCAAAAAGATGCATTTTGGAGACTTTTGGAGCACTTTTGGGCTAAGGATGGATAGCTTATGCTTGGAGCCAAAGTGTTGGACGAAATTGAAGACCTAATTGAAGACCAAAGTGTTGGAACCTTGTTCTCTTTAGTTCTAGGACATTTAAACCTTTCCTATATCCATTGCACATGCATTCCTTTAATCCACATTCATCACCACTTCAACACATGCATCCATAATCAAATCACTCATTGCCGTGCACATTCACTCACCACAAACATTCCACATGCATTCCATCCTTTAAAACATTGCACATGCATCCATAATCATTCATTCCAGCCAAGCCACATGCACTCCCTTTAATTAATTCATCCTAGTTGTCAAAGCACATGCACATTCACCCTAATCATTCACATACACAACATGCACATTCTCCTTGCATTTCAGCCATTCCACATGCCATTGTCATTCCACTTCATTGCACATGCATTCTCATAAATCAACACATGCATTCACATGCTTTTCCAACCCCAAACAACCCTAAGCCGTACCTAACCTTCATTTCCAGCTTTCCCCCCCTAACATTTCCAGCCTTTCTTCATCATTGCAGCCACCATTTCCTTCATCATTTCCACCCCACATGTCCCTTTAATCATTCAAACATGCACCCTAGATTCTAAACAGCCACTTCACATGCACATTCAACATTCCAGAAAATACCCATGCCGTGCAATCATTCAACACATGCACTCCCATTCTTTAATACATTCAGCCACAAGACATTATCATTGCACCACATTCACCCCTTTCTCCACACCAAAACCGTGCACATGCATTCATTATCATTCCCCTTGCATTTCAGCCACACATTCACTTCACATGCACCATTCAAACATACACCCATTCACCACCAGAAATCATCATTGCCGTGGCTCTCCCTCCACTTTCCAGCATCCCATTTCCAGCTTTGCACATGCATTCACTTTACCTAGCTGTCATGTTCCCTCTCCCATCCATTCATCTCCCTATAAAAACCATACACACCTCAATCCATTCAAAAAAACTCTTCCATTTCAGAATGTAGACATCAAACCACCCTTGCCGTGCTCTCCCTACCAATCCAAGCACCACCAGAAATCATCCCATTGCCGTGGCCTCCTCCTTCCATTTTCACCACTCCCCAAACCATTCACACCATCAAACTCACCTTAGACCTTGTGCCACAACGAAGAGGAAGAGAAGAGTGCCTAAACGTTCATACAATTCAAGTTTGAGTTGTTGGAATGTTTAGGTGTTTCTTTGATTTCAATGTTTAATTTCAATACTCTTTGTTTTGTATGAATGAGGAATGGAAGAGAAGAGGGCCTAAACGTTCATACAATTCAAGTTTGAGTTGTTGGAATGTTTAGGTGTTTCTTTGATTCTCTTTGTTTTGTACGTATGAGGAACTAAACTCCCCTTTAGCTAGGGGGTGATTCGAATATATGTTTATGCTTGCATTTTGATTTGATTACTTCTAATTGCGTTTCATAAGTTGTGGATTCAATTTGTTTAACCGTTTGATTGATAACTTATTTATGTATGTTTATTGAGAATGCGCGCTTAATTTTCATGCATGAATATGACGCTAGAATATAAGTGAGCTTCACCTAATCGTTATGAACTTATATTCACAAGTAGTGGAGGTTGCTTATAAACAATCGCGTTAAACGAATTCTTGGCATAAGTTTCATGCGTATTCCATAGTAACGAATGCCTCGTCAATACTTATCATTTTCATGATGCTTAATGATCTTTGATTGTATCTTTATTGTGCTGTTCACGTAAAGGACTTTTGGAGAATGTTGTGGATTGCGTTGCGCTAACCCATCCAATTCATTAACTTAAGGAGAACTTGACAGTTAATTTAAGCGGACCTAATTAACCCGGGGTGTTGAGTTTCATGGTTTATTGAAATGCAATTGGAAATCATTTTATTATGCAAGTGTAACATATGTGAAGATGAACCCCTTAGCTAGCATTCATTCATTTCAATTCCATTCATTCTATTTCAATTTCATATTTACATTCTGTCTAGTTTATTAACTTGTTTATGTTTTCATGTTTAATTTAACTTGTTGTTCAATTATGTTAGACATGTGGAACTAATTTCTTTTTTTTTAGTTAGAGGCGAATTTGAAGCCATTTACATATGTTGGTTATGATTTGATTTACTCCAGTTATGAATTCACGAACTTTAGATGTGGGTTACTTTTCTGTTTTGATTAAGAACTTGTTTATGTATGTGGGTTGAGGGTCGACACTTAATTTGCATGCCTAAACTTGATGCTAGGATATAAGGGAATTTCACCAAATCGTTATGAACTTATATTCATGAGTAGTAAAAATCGCTAGTCATGATTGTGTTTAGTAAACCCTAGGCTGGATTAACATGCGTATTCCATAGTTACGAATGCCTAGTCGATGTTTATGATTTCCGTTGAACTTAATGATCTTTGTTGAATGTCTCTATCATGCGTATTCCATGTTAGGGACTTTGATTAGGAATAATTTGGTTGTAATGCGTATCCCATTCAATCCAATGAATCTAGAGAAATCTGAAGGTTAATTTAAGCGGACCTAATTAACTTGGAGCATTGTCATTCATCGTTTGTTGAAGTCATAATTGGGAGTCAAATTATATGCTTATGTTCATGTGTGGATAAGGAACCCTCTATTCTAGTTTCTCATCATTCTATTTCATCAATTTCGTTTTTACACTCTGTTTTAATTAGAATCTGTGTATTTAGTTTAAATTCATCCAAAACCAATCCCCCATTTATTTTAAATTGTTAGATTAGTTAGAAATACATTTAGTTTGTGTTTATAAGTGTTTTGATTCATTTTGTTTCACAAATTCGTCCAAAGTACTCAAGGTGCTCAAAACTGCCCAGAAATGTTTTTAAGGCAATTTCGAGTGCTTTGGGTACTGTTTGAGTCTTTTGGTTTGTCTTAGTGTTTTAAAAGTTTAATTTTGCATTCTTTGAGTCTAGTTTAGTGTTTTATATTGCGTTTTTACGTTTTTGAGTCAGTTTCCAAGTGATTAACAATCCCTCCTAATCCCCGGTCCAGAACGATCCCTACTTACATACTTACTACAATTGACAAAAAGAGGGTTTAATTTTTCCAATAAACTTATTTAGATACACAATACCGAGATACTTGATGACATATTTATGTAAGGCTTGTTAGTTAAAATGGTCCCTGAAATTGAAAATCAATATAAATGGTCCCTTAGATTGTCCAGCATCCATTATTTTGGTCCTTCCATTAAAAACTCTATTAAGTGGACCTGGAGCTCATACCGGAAACTGAGATTTTTGGCCGGAAGTTTTGGCAACTTTTAAAGCTTCATAACTCAATCGTTTCTTAACCAAATTTGACCCATAATATATCAAAATGAAGATGGTAAAGTGTTGAACAATATTATACCCATTTGGAAGCCCAATGGTTGCCGTTCATGGCCGGAAAATAGCCTGAAAGGTGACTGGTCCGTAGGAAAATTGAAAAACTCGCTGGAAAGTGGGTAAACTTTAAACATTTATAACTTCTTCAATACTCAACGAAATCAAGTGATTCAAAACGAAAATCATACTTTTCAACAAGATGAAGAGAATGGTAGCTTTATTGATGGTTAACTCGCTGTGGTTTTGGCCGAAAAATGGCTCGAAATTGGCTAACTTGATGAGACCAAGACAACCACTTTTGAACCATTTTCCGGCCAAACCACGGCGAGTTAGCCATCGAGAAAGCTAATGCTCTTTGTCTCATCGAGGAGTATAATTTTTGAATTGAATCATTTGATTTCATTGAGTATTGAAGAAGTTATGAACGTTTAAAATCTACCCGGTTTCCGACGAGTTTTTCAGTTTTCCCACGGATCAGTCACATTTTAAGATATTTTCCGGCCAAACCACTGCATTTTAGCCATTGATAAAGAACCATTCTATTCTTCTCGTCGAGAAATATGATTTTTGTTTTTGAATCACTTGATTTCATTGAGTATTGAAGAAGTTATGAACGTTTAAAGTTTACCTAGTTTTCCAGTTTTCTCGCGGACTAGTCACATTTCAGACCATTTTCCAGAAAAATTACAATAATTTAGCCATCAAGAAAGGTACCATTCTCTTTTTCTCGTCCAGAAGTATGATATTTGTTTTTGAATCACTCGTTTCGTTGAGTATTGAAGAAGTTATTAACGTTTAAAGTTTACCCAGTTTCCCGCGAGTTTTCTAGTTTTCCCGAGGACCAGTCACCTTTCAAGCTATTTTTCGGCCATCTCCTGTAACCATTGGGCTTCCAAATGGTATAATCTTGTTCAAAACTTTCCTATCTTCATTTTGATATATTATGAGTCGAATTTGGTTAAGAAACGATTGAGTTACGAAACATTGAAAATTGCCCAAACTTCCGCCCAAAAATTTCAATTTCCAGTATGAGCTTCGGGACCACTTAACGGAGTTTTTAACGGAAAGAACAAAATAATGGATGGTGGACAATCTCAATGGTCATTTCTATTGATTTTCAATCTTAGAGACCAAAGTGATGTGTTATGCAAATCTCATGAACCATTTTGGCTAAAAAACCTTTATTTAATAGTGTGCTAGTTTTGTGTGTTTAAATGCATCACTATTCCTATAATATTTCTATCAATTAATTGTCTACATTGCGAGGCTGTTAAAATGATTTACTATATACGGCACCTAGTTAAGTAGTTCTATAAAACATGGTTGTGTAAAGAGGATAAAGTCATGTACATACTTGATGTTCCAGTTACCCTTTCTCTGTAAAAGACTATCCTCCTCTCAGTAGCCACAACTGGCTGCAGTGATGAGGCAATTTGTACCCTCATGAAGAGAAGTGCTGAATACATAGAACCCATCGCACTCAAAATATCTTGTTGCTTTTTCCTTGATTTCAGAAATTTTAGAAAAAAAAAAAAATTCTGGATCCAGAAATGAGGGGTTCCGTTTTTACACATTTTGGTTCCATATTTTCGCCATGAACCTAGGTTGCTATGTCACCATGCGTTACATTATTATTATTTATTTTTTTTTTTATAAATTTCACGTTTCACAGCCCTAATAATATCATCAACATAAACGAACAAAGAAGGAACATGCAATATGATAAACCACTATCTAAATTGCTATTTTAGCAATAGCATTAGCACCAGTGTTTTAGATACATGTTGAGATCTCTATAATTGAAGAGGGCTAGGGCGGGTGAAATTCATATTTTTCATTGACTGAATATTATAAACCACAATTTGATTCCAATTAACAAAGATAGAAAAACAATAAATAACGTGTGATATGAATGTTATATTATTGATTGGGATTTTACTGAAGAAGCAACACTACTAGAAAATATTATTTTACCGACAAACTAATTTTGTCAGTAAGTCGAAATTTCTAGTAGTGCAAGACACTGCTTGCAAATTCCTTAGTCGAAACTTTGCACTTAATTTGCTTTCATCTGCAAGATACCGAAAGGATATTCACGATCAAAGGAAGAGAAGAAATTTCATTGAAGAAAACCCAAAAGAAAAAGATTGATGTTTACAAAAATCTTACCTCTATATATGTTAATCCGAAAATAATAACTTGGTGGTGATGGTGGACGACAATTGCTCACAATCTTAGTAAAATGAAGAACGTGGGATCATGATTTTTCAGGACCGGAGTAAGGTGACCAGACCTAAGTGAAATTTTTTTTTTAATAGAGTAAAAAGTATCAACAAAATTCTAAACACAAATACCATAGAGGTCAGATCATGAACTCAGCAGCTTTATGATAACTGACCAATTAAGATTACAAGGGGTATGTATGGAGAGGAAAGCTCAGCACATGGGGGTGGAAGAGAGCTGTCGGTACAATGAAGAAAGATATATCACGCCACGTTTGAACTTCATCCTTTCACATTCCTACTTCCTTGGGACTCGGTCGAATAAGTCCATTCGTGACTCGGTTTAACCTATTCTCGATCCAAACTGTTATTTCAGACCCAAACAAGCACTTTAAGAAAAACGGCAACATAATTAGTAGGTACAAAAAGTTGGTAGAAGCACCTAACATTTTAAAAGACTCCAACTAAAACGTTTTACATTTGTTTTTGAAACTCGGAGATGAGTATGTGGCAGTAAAATTTGACAGGGGAACTGAAGCTAGAACAGGTTACTGAAACTAGGTATCTTAGGTACATATGTTCTCAAACATAGCTAGTGCAAAGATTGTGGTGGCTAGAAGGAAGGCAATTATAGATGGTCTCTGGCCTACCAGGGCAGACAGACAAGCTGGCCCCAGGAACAAAGTGCAGAGCTGCAATGGAAATTGGCAATGACCAAAAGGCTTCCTACCATTCAACATTTTATTTAACTGAAACTTGATGGCAAGGCTAGGGAGTTACCGCAGGGAACTGGAAAACGTTTGAGGATGGTAGTACTCGATAGACCTGGCCATTCTTAAACGACTTATTAATCCGATCAGAAATTACATGAAAATAACGGATTTCAGGTTAACACGTTAACTAATCGGGTAGTGATTAGGTTACACGCTAACTAAATCCTTATTGTTGGATTCTTTGATCTCACTTACGATTTAGTATTACGTTTTTCATTTCGTTATTTATTGATTTAATATAGTTTTTCTCTCCGAATAACGCGTCGGGTCATATTAGGACGAGTTCAACGTCGGGTCATATCAGGTCGAGTTCAAGTATGGTTATAATACCCGTCATTTTAATGGTGTTACAGGACACGACCTGTTAAAATATCGCGTATGTCACGAAAATAACACTAACAAAAAAAAAAAAAAAAACATGACACGAGTGCCAGATCTAGTACTCGACGACGGACATTGATGCGGAAAATGTCATGGCAAATGTGGCAGTGGCAATTGACACCTGCGGAACGATATATAATCAACTAGCGAGGCAAGAAGGAAAACAAACTTGATGACGCGAAGGGGTCGATGTATTATATATAGTTTAAGGATCACATACAACTTATCACTAAGAGACTAAAGGGAATTTACGTGATGCCACCGCCACAAAAAAGAACAAGCTGGTCGTCGCTAGATGTCTTAAACAATGTCGAGTGCAGGATGCCTTAGCCTTTTAAATTGTAGGAACCAGGAAGTGTTTCATTAAACTAAGTGTTTCATTAAACTAACTCGTGTGACGAATGACAAATATTTATTAAACGAGTGACACGCTTGAGTCTATTTTCTTGATTGCAAGAAAGTTTCTCCCCGAAAGAGGGTTTCCGAACAGGAAAGCTCACCGGTGGTTTTATTGGCTACACTGTCCATGTGATTATGCTAAGTTGATGACGTGAGGAAGGGGCACCTCAGATTCAGTTTTGACTTCTAACTTGCAAGAGGGAAGCGAATTGTAATGTACCATTACCATGGAAACCTACTCACCAACAAGTATCGACTCTCTCTGGTGCCCTGAGATACGATTATATTTCTATAGCACTCATTACGCGATGTAACCTTTAATTGTATGATCACTATAGATCACGCGACGTAATATGAAGATGTTTCATTGCCAGTTGTAGGAGCACTATACCAACACAAGGACGCATCCTCGTTGCATGCAAGTTTCTCCTCTCAAGCTGGCCATACTAAGCTCCTACCAAATACTATAATTCCATTACATTCTCATTCCCATCCCCTTGTACACCACATCCTTGATAATTAATTTAGGTATGGGTTACCATAGTAGGTAGATCAAGCCGAGCAATCAAACTTGTTCAAGCTTTAGATTACCTCCTTCCCCTTGCCCCCAGTCTTAACCAGATATCGAACATGATAGACACAAACAAGGCAAAGAGACGGGGTAAAGTGACGATTTTTGAGTTTCAGATGGCAATGTCGAACTCGAATTTAGTTTCAGGGGCAAATGTCAATCGAGATTGCAATTCACATATCACAAACTAGACATTTTTATCACAACCACGAATCCCTCAATCTAGGATTAACAAACTGATTCCAATCAAAATCTATCAATTTAGACAAATCCAAAGTTGAATTTAATGCAAAATGTTCAGTGCAAATATTGTCAAATGTCAGAGTTCACAACACTATACAGTAGACAACAAACACCAAGTTAAACAAATTCCCAAAAGATCAAAATTAGGGTTTCAAATTCAAACATAACCTCCCACCAAAATTGGTCCTCCGCCATCTTTCTCTTCCTCCTCCTCACCCTTCTTCTTCTCTCCGATCTCTAATCCCGCCAATCCATCCACACAATCCCTCTCCCCACCACCTCTCACGTCCTCACCTCCCACGATCACCTTATCCCCTTTCTCCTTCTCACCGCCCACCACCACTTCATCACCGCCGACCTCCACCGACCCACCCTTGTTTCCGCCGCACGATCCCGCCGACCGAGTCTCCGGCTCGGTTCCGACCAGCTCGCCGGTGTGATCCTTCAGGTCCGGCCAGGGGTCATTGACGCAATCTTCGAACGATTCCTCGTCTTCGTCGGAGGTGAAGATCAAGGTGGCGGGCGACTTGACGGCCGTTGCTGCTTTGAGGAAGGCTTCCTTGATGGAGTCTGGCGGGAGGGCACAGTCTTCGAGGCCAGCGTCTTCGAGACGCGGAGGGAGGATGTGGTGCAGTATCCCAGCTCCTTTATTCTCGGTGGCCTCCATCGTTGAAATCAGAGAGGAAGAAAAGCAATCGTGAAAGAAGAGGAAGTGCAACGCCAGCGATCGATGTAGAAACTATTGGGTCTGTTTGGTTGCTTGAGTAAACAGTTGCGGCTTCCTTGTAGCTCTGATATCTTATCCGCTGTACACGTGTCATGCGTCGAAGGAGTATCTATACGTGTCAATAGCTCTACAATGTAGAGTCTAGAAGGTTAAATAAGAGAAATAAATAAAGAGGAGTGTTTGCTAAATATAGTAAGTTTACAATTTGCTCACTTAATAATATACCTGTTAATTTTTTACACGACCAATTAATACGATACGTAAGTAATACAAAAATAATGGATTTCGGGTTAACACGATAACCAATTGAGACATTATCGGGTCATACAATAAGAACCCGTTAATAACAGGCCCTTAATAGGTTCACATGAGGGTGACACGTGGGTGACCCGTTTCGACATGTTAAGAAAAACGTTATTTTCATGACTCTAATTTTTTAAACTACTAAAAAGACTTGTTATAAAATACAATAGCATAACGTATATCTATATTGTATATTAAATATGTATTATTGTATTATTATTCTATATAAATTTAAAATTGTTGTAGGCCTATTTGATTGAACTATTCTCTAGCGTTATCCAGACGAATAGACTTGATCAGATTGTGTGACCCGATAATTATTTGTACTAGGAGTTTCGCAAATGCAAGATTGCGTGTGGACAGTAAGTAGATACGTGACTAATGTGTTAATGCATCAACCAACACCATAAAGTATGGTCTGCATGTTGATTGGATAGGTCCACAAATGTCCCCTTGAATCCTCTGAAGAAACTTAGGAGGGTTGTGAATAATCTTTGTAATTGAAGGTTGAGTATGCAACTTCCTCAAAGAACAAGCTTTGCATAGCGAGAATCCAACATAGGGAGGTAAATGATGCTCATGTGATGATTTGAGGATACGGCACATTATGTCGCGTCCAGGATGTCCCATACAATCATGTCAAAGTAGCAAAGTGCTTTGGAACTCAGGCACAAGGCCGACCACATGGTGGGCTTCTATGCCCCAAATGGTTGATATGTACAACCCACTTGGGAGATGTTCTAACTTCTCGTGAATATGTTTTTGGCCATACTCATAAGAAGTGATACAAAGAAATTCATAACCATTCTCGTCAGTGGTTTCAATATGATATTGATTATCTCGAACATTTGTAAAACTTAGCAACGTTCTTTCAGAACGTGGAGAATAGAGGGTCTCTTTAATGGTTCAAACAGTACCATTAGATAACATTATACGGGTCTTTCTGTATCCTTCAATCAGGTTGGATGAGCCTGAGAGAGTTGTCAGATGTGCTTTCTTAGGTACGAAGTTAGTAAAATAGTGTCGCTCACACAATATGGTGTGCATGGTAGCACTATCAATCAGACAACTAACTTCCCTACTAGACATACCTAGAAATAATTGATTGAATTGGTCGCATGCATAAATATAATTCCATTCATTCAATTAATCAATTCAAGAAATAGTATTCATAATTCAAAATAAACCAAAACCAAACAAATTATTCCAAATACTTAGAAAAATTGTCCAAAAATTAAACCATAAACCTAAAAACTAGGGGGGAAGGGGGGTCCGGCCTATTATAAATATTGTAACCCCACTCCTATATCAAATCCTAGATATCCTCATGGATTGTCCCAGTTCAATACAGATTTCATATCCTAAAAGCTCTCTCTCCCGACTGTTATAAATATTGTCATCTAGGGCATACTCTGGTAACGCATATAAAGCACTTCATTTGCATAATGCATAATCTTTGCTTATTCTCTTGCCCCTACTTTAGTTTGAATATTGCTTACTAACTTGACTACGAAAAACCCTTGGCCAATATCTTGTCGGTACTCAAAGTCTGACAACGGTTGTTTGCTTTCTTACATGTGGTCAGATTTGCATAGCTCCTCCATCTGCAACAGTGCATGAATTTGGTTCCAACATTATCCATGTGTCGGGTGATGTCAGAGTTGTTATTTTAATTTCCTTTGCATTTACAATTTTACCCCTCTATGGTTGAAGATGAGTTTATATCTCCTTATTTCCTTCTTTCTCTCTCCTCTTTTTTCTTCAGTACTTCTCTCGCTTTTTCTCTCCTCCTTCTGACCTCTCTCTCTCCTTCTCTTCTTCTTCATATTGTTCCCTAGATTTATGAGTTTTTTTTTTATGAGAATTATTTTTAGCTTTTATTCTAGTATTATCTGAAAGTATTTGATTTTGAGGTTTGATAATTTGGATGCATGAATTTTGAAACTGATCTTGTAGAATTGCTAGAATTTCTAAACTAATCTTGCAGAAGTGCATGTATTGTGAAACTGTTCTGGCAAATGTGCAAAAAATTATAAAACTGATCTTGCAAAAATTAATTTTGACAAATCTAAAATCAATTGATGTTTTTATAAGTGGTGTAATTTTGGACAAGTCTATGAAGGGCACGGCTGAAATTTTAAAATTTGATTTCTTTATTTTTGAGCTGGATTTGTTGTTGTTTCAACTTTTGCCTCTTTGAAATGCTTCAAAACTAGTGGAGTTCTTGAAATGTATTTTATGTTTTTGTCTCCATAGGTAAAGCTCCCATTAACTTGATTCTTGAGTTCCCTGCATTTACTAAGGCTTAATTTGGTACTGAGGTGATTCTGAAAAAAGTTGAGAGTTGTTTTTGTGTTTGGTAAACATTCAGCTTCAGCTTTTTTTCACAGTTTTGGATGAAAAAAAACCAAAAACAAGAAGCTGCAAAACCCAGCTTTGAAAAACTGGCTTTTTTTTCACATCTGTTTTACATAAAAGTTTACCAAACACTATAATACTGTTTTTTTTTTTTTTAGAAGCACTTTTACAAAAAAGTTTACAAACACTCTGCTGCTTTATTTCACAGCTACTTATTCTCACAACACAGCAGAAGCAGCTTTTTTTCAAAGCACAGCAATACCAAACCAGCCCTAAAATTCATGAGTGGAAGCCAGTTCATTCCTAAAATTTACCACATGTTTACTAACCCGTACGGAATCGAAAAAAGTGTAAATTTCCCCTAAAATCCATAATCAAATACTAAATATGAATATCTTGATGCTATACCATTTCAAGCATCAACTTCAGCCTTCACCAAGATGAAAACTGCAGTGCAAAGTGTGGCCTAATATGTTGTTGATTTCAAACAGCTACAGTAAATGAAAGAAGTAAAGAACCACTACACTTCCAGATAAACAAATTAAAAGGGAAATAAAATCATTAAATATAAACAAAAGCAATGCAAAGTAAACAAATGACTCTTCCCATTCACTTCTAATACAAATAAAACTTTGTAACCGTTCCCTATAATCATCAACTTTTAAGATTACTGAGTCTTAAATCACCAAATATCGTTGACAAGAACTGCATTCTGCCATCCAAAGAGCAAAAGCCCACTCAATAACTCCTCAACATTCACAGCCAGTAGATCTTTGCTGCCTCCCTCCGCCAGCAACGTCAATCGTGTCCGGAAGGTATCTTCATCATCCACAAACAAAATCCACAAGTATTCAATTAGTACCCCAGTAGAAACTGAGTATTCCAACTAATTTAACATTTAAATTATGCGGAAAAGGTAAACGGGAAGAGGTGCTTATAATAAGTTCACATAGTATAAGAGTCGTCTGTTTTTCTTTTTGGCTTGTGGTGTTCGTTAAATTATTGCTATAACCTAAAATTCTGCAGTTTTGGGGAGAACTGGAACTGAAGCCATAATACTCTATTTTACTTTTACCCTATTTGTCAACAAGAGCTGGGTTCTATCTTACTTGCCAACAAGAAATGTTATACGTGTAAAACTTGTGCACGACCATCATATGATGTCACCGTGCTGATGTGGTAGTAATTAGAGGCATTAATAATACATGGTGAGTACTTGAAATGAAAAACTTCCTTTTATTTCTAACAAATGACTTCCTTTGCGTAGTAAGACACACTAAGTCAGCGTGATGACATTATACAACGGTCCACACAAGTTTTTCTCTGGTCGGACAGATATCTGGTTCTTTTATAATAGCTGTGCAATCAAAACCGAACCATTACGCAATAATTTTTTAAGTAACATGACTTTCATGATTTTTTCACTAACGCACTATTGATTGGACAGCTACTATCAAAGACCCTTCTTCCCCATTTCAAGTTAAAATGGAGAGGATTCTTGTTCAGAAACCATAGAGATCAAGGAACCAGCTTTTATGACCAGTTTCCTTTTCTTTACAGTTTACACACACACACGTAATATTTTGAAACAGAGAAGTTCTGTTTTACACTCCTTTGGTGTATGTTCTCTTAAAATCAAAGGGAGTTGGTGAGTATACACCTTGGGTTAAGGTGGTGTTAAGCAAAAATGCTCCCTTAACTAGGCATAAGTGTGTTAAACGATAAGGTAGCCTCTCTCCACATAAATCACATACCTCAAAGGGTTGAACGCAAGAACCCCTTATTAAAAAGGTGAGGGAATACCACTTGACTGTAATTACTAATTACTAATTATGAAAAGCAACTACAACCAAGAGGTATTTCTCCTCCTCTATAGAAGTAGGTATACATATCAACTTGTTGTGGACAGGAATAAATAAGAAGAATTGCTATCTATACCTACCATCACAATTTGATGGAAATTAATTGACTGGTAAATAAATTTTGTTGTCCAATTACTCTAAATTGATCAACATCACCTATTCAGATAATTATCTCAAATTAGGGTCCCAGATGTATAAGATATTTCTTAAAATAATTGGAGAGGGCCTAAATTCAATGCTGAAACAGAAAACTTCGAGGGAAAAGTGATTGGAAAACAAAATGATAAATCGGCTAAGTAAAAAATACTTACATTTCTTCTTCAGGTTCATTCTTCAGTGCGTTTTTGGCTATGCACTGGAAAGCATCATCCACATTGAAGCCCTCTTTTGCAGAAGTCTCAAAGTATGGTATGTTTCCCTTGGAAGCACACCAGGCCTTTGCTTTCTTTTCAGACACCTACAGCCAAAAGAGTAGAACGATATGCACTATAAGAAAGGAACTGCTGATGTACACACATTCTAGAGCAATAACATAGAACCTCCATATTCTAGAATCTAGACAACTTACCACTCGACTATTTCCGCCATCAACATCAATCTTGTTTCCCAACACAACAAATGGGAAGTTCTCAGGGTCAGATGGACTGGCCTAAACATCAAATACACACAACGTAACTATCAGTCAACACTTCATATGTGTGACTATCTACGGAGATAATCAAATTGTAATTACCTGAATCAGAAATTCTTCCCTCCAGTTGTTAAGATTATCAAATGATTTCATGACATTCACATCATACACAAGGACACAGCAATCTGCACCACGATAGAAAGCCACACCAAGACTCTGAAACCTTTCCTGACCAGCAGTATCCCAAATCTGTACACATGAATAAACAGTGTAAACCTTCTAATTTGCAAGTGCATGTATATCGACATTTTCTCTTACAAACGATTTCATCACATTCACATCAATAGTTGATTCATATCACTTCCCATTACATGCTGAGCATGATAGATAGGGGTGTCAATACTACAAATGAGATAGATGATAATCTCAAACATGAAGAAAATATGGTTCTTTCTATTATAAGTTGGTGTGTGTATGGAAAGCAATAGTTTCCAAAACTGATATAAAGCATAGATTTCACCTTCCATTCTTTTTTCATTTCCAAAACTACTATTTATCTGTACTCAAAAAAACCAAAAAAACTACTATTTATCAAAGTACCTTTCGCAGCCATTACTAAATACGTCACACTTTTCAGCATCAATAACATTATAACAAAGACAGAAATAGCAGCAATCTTTCTCTTGACTCCAGAACCCCACAATGTTCAGCTGTCTACACAAGTATCATAAGCTGTCCAGTATTCACTAAAGAAAACATTCTTGATCTTGAGAAATATAAAGTCTGAATCTTCAACTTGGAATTGTTATACCCTTGGTAAATTAAGTAGATAAACGGAAACCGACATCTTACAACAGCAACATAACCAAAGGAAAGCAACTATTGTTTAAAAGAGAGGTACAAAAGTAACAAATGGGTTTTTCACTCAGAAACAAAATGTATAAGAGTACATAATCTAAGTGACAATCAGTTAACGACAGCTAATCGAACTAGCAACAGAGTTAGGGGTTCAGTCATGATTGCACAACATTGCATCATATAGCGTTTTACTTTCATTGAATATATGAATGCTCAGAGATCTCTAACCTGCAGCGTGAACAACCTATCCTCAAACTGAACCTCCTTGGTCAGAAAATCGGCTCCAATTGTCGCCTTGTACTGATTGCTGAACTTGCGATTCACATACCTACAGTTCAAAAATCCAAATACAAACAATGAATTACAAAACCACCATATATGAATCAAAATCTCAGAAAGTTTGAACATTATCAATAATTAAAAAAAAATCCATGATCTAAGTTGAGGACAGTACTGATTCATCAGCGATGTCTTCCCCACCCTGCCAAATCAAAATAAATAAGCAAACAGATATCAGTTCACAAACACATTTTTAGAATTTAACAAATAATTGCATAATTACAAGAAAAATTGAACTTTTAAAAAAGAAAAAACTTTATATATCGAAACATGCAACAAGTTGATCAGGCTGGGTTTCCATTTCTATAAAATAAGACACAAGATTTAGAACTTTTCCCGGTCTTTTCATCATATTCCTCCATTTTCTCAGCAACCAAACAAATAATTATGCAAATTATGGAAAAATAATTCAACAATTTTTCTCATATTTAAAGCGAGCTTACCCGCTGTCGCCGAGGATAATGACCTTCAGAAGCATGCGCCTACGAGAAGCCATGGATCACAGGATTGAAGATTCGAAATCAGAATTTCCCAGAAAAAAAAGTAAAATAATTAGGGACAATTTTCGAAATTCGAATTTGGTGTTTGAAACCTTCAGAGAGATTTGCAACAAAAACAGAGAAAATATGAGAGAGAGAGGGATATTCTTCCCGGAGCTGGTATTGTTGTTTGGAAGCAGAGTTTAACCCGATTGGGATTAGTTCTCCTTTTCTGGACCAATTGAACTAGGACAGGCTGGACAATGATCCCACCGCTCCCAGAGTTTTGAACCTTTTTATTATTCCTAAAGTGCCCCAACTTTTTTGTTGATTTTACACTTTTTTGTCCTTCCAAAGTTTGGACATTCTATAAATGAATTATTATTAGCACTCTAAAAATCTCATTTTATATTTCAAACTTTCTATATTAGAAAAGAAAAATACACTTTGTAAGGAGTGTAGAATAAAAATTTTGGAGTGTCAATAACACTTTCCTTCTATAAAAAGGATTTTTTTTTTTTTTAATGACCAATTGGTGGTTTCGTCACAACATTCCACTCTTTTGAAAGATGATAAGATATTTTAATCTCTTCTGAAAACCACCGGCACTAGAAATCGAACTTCGAATGTATCGTATAAAATACAAGTTTGAAATTCATTTATGATTAGATAACCATGTGTGGTAGTTATTCTATTAAAAAAAAGATTGGAAACTTGAGAATATCCCATTTTTGTCACTCGAGTCAATCCACCGAACTTAGTTTCTTTCTTTGTTGGTAGGGAATAATAAGACCATTTATTGAGATATTTCCTTTCTTCTTTCTTTTTCCACTTTTGATAAGGACTCATTCAGGGCCGACACACAAAGTCTTTAAGGAAGGGATTTTCATTTTTATCAAAAAAAGAACTTGTTTTTGGGACACATATCACATCGAATTTTAACAATTTGAACAGTTTATTTTTTAAATTTCACTTCATTGATTATTTTTGCAAAATATTTGTTAAATCGGAAATATCTAGGGTATCTAAATGATTGATGAACAGTAACATTGAAATTTCATTGTAACAATTAAATAGATATATAATTTTGGATTAAATTGAAATTTTTGCAAAGATGATTTATGACTCGAGACTTACAAAATTAGACAGTTCGGATCGTGGATATAAAATGAGTCCAACAACTAATCTCCAATTTTCGGTAAAAAAGGGAATCCTTCCTTAAAGGGCGTGCATGCCAATATACGTATGTATGTATGTATTGGACTGCAACCTGGTCAATCGAATTTGATATACAATTCACAAGCAAATAACACAACTTGTACATACACAAAAGGTATCAACAACTTCAAGAAATGTAAAATATATAACCAACTGTTCAATATAACAATGAAAAAATCCGCCAAAATACATACAGAATTATTCCTCCTCCTAATTCTTCCCAACTTCAACAAACAATGTCAAACTTTGTTCCATTGTTAAATCCATCTGGAACACAATGTTGGACGGCCACGAAAGATGTATTGATATCGACATTCCAGGCGTCTGATTTCATTCAAACTCCTGGGCGGTATAGAAACACTCGAATTCTTCAAACAACTCTGCATGCAGCTCCCGCAGAAATCATTAATCTAGCTGAAGACTCGTACATTCGATCTATCAAATGTACCGTAGAAAATGGTGTTTTTTCATGTTAGCAGGTGTGTGATTCTTTGTTGGGTATCAGTTGTCAAGCGCTTCACTCAAGATCTTGGGTGTCTTTCTTTGTTTTCCCGAGTTCCATCTCTCGGGTGGTTTGTTGGCCTTCGCCACTTGAGGTAGACTGGAGCAGATCAAAATCACTGCTAGGTCCACTGTTCTCACTGGTCCCTTGCTCTTGGCTTTCTAGTGCTAGTTTTCTGAATTTATTCAAGTCTTCCTTGTACTCAGTAGCGTTGTACTCTGAGCTTCCATAACTGAATACCGTACTCTGACCTGGTATAATTCCCTCATTTAACTCATCCGGAGAAAGATTTCCTTCCAAAGCTCGAACCACCTGATTTCAATCAAATCTTAAGGATCAAATGGCACATGCAGAACAATGTCTACATGGATCGGTTAAATAGGAAAATCAGCACACAGTCAAATTGGAATTATTACGTTTCTTCAGCGTACTAACAACCTTAAAATGTACAACTGTACAAGGTGATAGGAAAGATCAATGAAACGGAAAATCTAAAGTAACCGGCCACAAAATCTTACACGACTAGGTTGGTTCAACCTTTGAACTGCCTGTCTGCTTGGGTTTACCAAACCAATAACTTAACATCGGATTCAAACGTCCCACCAGGAGATTTAAATCTCCGTTGGTTCATGGAATGGAAAGGAAAACAAATCTTATGTGTTTTCCAGTGGGTGATGAGAAATGAGAATGCATTTTTCCCATTAGTGTTTGGTAAAGGTGAGAAAGTAACTAGGAAATATAGGGACCAAATTGGAACTTGAATTTCCGTAGTTCCATACATTACTCAGATAAAGAAAATTTATATAAACATGAGCAATAGACTACTTCAGGGATCAACTTGAGAACTTTGAAAGATTACCTGGCTCATTCGCGGCCGACGTCGGCCAGAATGACGCACGCAAGCAGCAGCGCAAGCAAGCATACAGGCCATTTCACTGGTGTTGTAGTCATTCTGCAACCTTACGTCAACAAGAGCATCAAAGTTGCCTGTTTCCAATGCTTTCGCAAGCAAAGGCCTCGCCTGAAATTCAATGGCATAATCTATCAGTTTTTTCATGCCACTCAAGCTTTCTACTGAAAAACAAATTCCGTTCTAATAGGCAAAGACAAGAACAGAAAGCTACACAGAAGAATTGGCCATAGCCATATACCAAAGAACTATCCAGCAGAACAACAGAACTTGGTAACAGATCAAAACAAAAGTGTGCTTAACACTACGTTTGGAAGAGGGAAATAAACTTGGAATTTGGATTAAAAAAAGTCAGAATTTATAAATTAACACGCACCAATTCCCTTGTTTGGATTCATAAATATAGAAATTTAGAATTTCCACGTGGAAAAACAAACTTGGAATTTGGGACCTCCAATTCCCAAGTTTAAATTCCATGTAAATATGTGTTATTTCCCAATTTCTATGATTGAAAGTTTAAAAATAACAAATTCTGTATTCAATTCCGTTCTTCTTTAGGTTAACCAAACAAGAAAATTCACAAATTCTAGAAAATAAATCCCATCATTGCAATTTCCGTCATTTTAAAATTCCATAGTGACTATAAATTTCTTCATCCAAACAGAGTGTAATAGTTTTGTGCTCTACAAAAATATGATGGTAAAGTACAAGTGTTAAATTGGCAGTGAGAATATTGTATACACACCCACTCGACCATGCTATCATCAGTGAAGGTTTGAGTTTTATCGATGGGTTCGCGTCCAGTTATCAATTCCAATAGCACAACCCCATATGAAAAGACATCTGACTTCTCAGTGAGCTTTCCGCTAGATGCATATTCAGGAGCTAAGTAACTGCATTTGGTAGGTTTGTGAGAAAGCAAGAAATGGAACTATATTAGAAAATCAACCATTACAAGTTTATAAACTAAACAAGAGATGTTTTTTATTTCACTCCAAGCTCGACAACATGGAACCAGTAAAGCTATGAGTAAAAAGTAAAGCAGACAATTAAAATTACCCAAAAGTTCCCATGACCCTTGTGGAAACATGAGTATCTGTATCTAAAGACAACTTGGCAAGTCCAAAATCTGCAACCTGAACAAAGATCACATACAATACAAAACATGAGTCAATGTTAGAAGAACTTGAAACCAAATTGACAAAAATATTCGGTAGTTCTGTCTTAATGATGGATTTGCTTCGTCAAATGATAAGCATAGCTGATTGTAATGTTTGAGTCAAAGTTATCCACATAGCCAACATTCAAGTAAAATGTATGCCTTTACTTTGGCATGGAGAATCAGAAGGGAGGAAAAGAATCAAGGTTTTGGCGAGATAGTTACGGTACTAGCCCAATACTATTCATTTTTTTCAATGCAATTTTTGCAATTTTACCTTTGTAAATAAGGACTAACAAGTCTACCTTTGCCTCAAAGTGATGATCAAGAAGAATATTAGCTGCCTTGATGTCACGGTGTATGATCTTGGGTTGACCTGGAGATATAGCTCAAGAGTGGGTGAATTCCAAAGCAGACAACACAAACCAGAAACTTTTTTTATGGTTGTCGACAAAAAAGCTAGCACGCAAAGAAGCTTACAGTCCTCATGGAGATATGCCAATCCTTTTGCAGAACCTAGGGCGATTTTCAATCTAGTTGGCCAATCCATAGTTGGTCTCCCCTTTCCTGTAATTTTTCTATTTGATAATATTCCAATCATTGATATAAAAAGCAGAAGATTAACCAAGGAAAATACTTACCATGCAGATGAAATTCCAGGGTATTGTTTGGAACGAACTCATAAACAAGCAACCTCTGGACCCCACTAATGCAGTATCCAACCAGTGAAACAAGATGTCTATGATGGACACGACTAATAACTTCAATCTCTGCTTGGAATTCACGCTCCCCTTGCCCACTCCCAGCTTTCAGCTGCTTAATTGCAACCACTTTCCCATTTGGTAGGACTCCTTTATGAACATATCCAAATCCTCCTTGACCAAGGAGATTGACATTGGAGAAACCATTTGTTGCCATCGCCAATTCTTCATATGTAAATGTGATTTGTGACGATCCAAAGGCCAAGCCAGACGATGCTACTGAGGGTGGTTTCTCAGAGCCCAAGCTGCTACTAGTTGAACTTGAAGATGGTACTGGGGGATGAGTAGGCCTTGGAAACAGTTTTACTTTTTGTGCTGGTGGAGGAACATAATTATGTTGCAAATGCTGAGGTGGACCACCAAAATCATCTGGAGAAATCAAAGAATAGTAATTATACAAATTTAATTAGAGGCAACGATCAGATGTCAAGAATAGTGGGAGTTTCACAAATTATAAAGATTTCATAAATCTGAGATAAATAGAGTTAAGTGATCACTAAAAGCTGAATAATCTAAACCATGTGACATGCCAAAACTAAATTCGTTAATGATATTTCATATAAATAATAAAATCAAGCAGAATAAAACGACCACTTTTTGATTAAAGTTGAGCCTTTCTAAACACGGAAGACCGGCATTGTCTCTAAATCTCAACTTTTGCTCTCCTCAATTTGAACCGCATGATAGCTTCTACCTAATACTTATTTCAGTGGAGATGCACGGAGCACTGAACGTTCAACGACGCCAGGGTATACGAAGTGGGCCTTCCCCCTCACTCCCACAACACGCTTCTTCCACCTCCTTTATCTTAAGCACCAAATGAACTAAAAACTAAAATCGAAACGGTTATCAAACCGGCACCTAAATAGTTTCAATTTCTAACCAATTTGTAACTGAATTCAGTTCAACTCACGCAATGCCAATGAGGAATCTTAAGCAGCACAAAATTCATCACAACAAAATCCAAGTTTTTAATGAAAAGGAGCTCACTTTTGGGTTCTTCTGGATAGTTCCCCGACTCCTGCGCTCTCGCCTGCCGCCTCTTCCGCCTTCTGTAGAAAAGGAAGAAAATGCCCACCACAAGTAGCGTACAAAACCCTCCAATCACAACCCCTACTATAACGCCTAAGTTCGGGTTCGTCGGCAATCCCGGCGAATTAGACGGAGGTGGCGGAGGTGGCGGAGACTTGGTCGGCGCTGACGCTGTCACCGTTCGAGGAGGCGGAGAAGGTGTGGTGTCGTTGGTCGTCGAAGGAGGAGTTGGCACGGTGGCGTTGGTCCTAGGAGGAGTTGGTGAGGTGGCGTTGGTCACAGGTGAAGCAGGAGGAGGTGACGTGGAGTTGTTCGCCGGAGACGGCGCCGACATTGCCGCCGAGATTAAAAGTCTGCGGGGGAAGGAGGAGCTGCAATTTGAGAAGAGAAAAAGACTGAAAGAGAGGAGAAATGAATATAGTCACATGGGTTGGTGGTGGCAGGGAAGAAGACATAACGCGGTGGGACCCATTTTTGCACCAAAAAAATATTTCCTTACCAAACGTAACTACAATGACGATGCTGTGTTGATTCTCTCTCCCAACATGCGTAATGAGTTGTGTTTTTACGAACACAAAATTAAAATTAAATTGATTTATAAGTATTGTAGCCGATTCCTTTTTAATCAAAGTTTTAATTTGGGCCAAGAACTTAGAAAGAAAAAAAAAAAAATAGATTTTTTCGTACAAGGAAAATTTAAATTAAATACTAAATCTAACATATTTTTTAACAAAATAAAAGTTGAAACTTTTTTAAGATTAGAACTACCAAGCAAAATCCAAGAATAAGTCACAAATCATGTTGCTGTGTGATTTTCTTTAGAGGTGCAGTTTAAAACCTTAAAGTAAAAATTTGGAAAAATCGACTGAACCGGTTGGGCCGGTTTTTAGTTAATTTCGGTTATCTAAGGTTTGCATTACGGCCGCCAAACACAAGCTTGTGGTTCCACTTATCATCAATGTGTTAACAGGAGAATTGGTTTGAGACAAATTTGCATACCTAGGAACCAAATGCGATGAAGTCCATTATGATAGGTGCATTATTTATCATATTAATTATTAATTATCCTTAAGTTTTGTTAAGGAATTGATTATAAAAAGCCTTATTACTTTCATTTTTCTCAGTTTCAGCCAATCTGCACATGCATAACGTTTTTTTGTGATAATTCAACTTTCTGGAGGAGTTTTGATAAGGTGAATTGGAGAAGGAAGTTAAGAGGCTGAACATTGTTGTGTCCAAATTTCATAATTTTCCATGGAGCCATTCATTCCAGTTTTACAAATCAATTCCGCAAAAGTTGTTTTCCCGTCAAAATTGCACAGCTGTGAGAGAATAGAGATTTGAAGGCTTTCCCGATTTTTCCTAGTGGCGTCCGATATATGCCTGTAAAGATAAGAGATAAGGCTACGTTTTCCATATTTTTACAGATTTTTCCAAAAGATAAATCGATCCCAAAACTGGCGTGCAAGACAGATGACGTGTTTCCCAAGTCAAGAAAGATTCTTTCCTAGTTTGTGTGTCATTAATTGTTTAGGAGTTTGTTTTATTTTAGGAGAGTTTCCCCCAGACTTTTTAGGGTTTTCTAGTATAAATAAGGTCCCTAAGCTCTCTTTGCGATCCATCCATCCACCACCACACCATACTACCATTCAATTTGTGAAGAACAGCTTAAGGACGTGCTTTGCCATGGATTCCGGGTTCTATCTTTCTTTTATTTTTATTTATATGTGTAACTAAGTTATTTTCTAAGGTTTATGATGAAGCCATGACATGAATATTTGCGAAGTACTTTGTTAATTATTATCCGATTATATGCCATGTTATATTCTTAATCTTTGTGGGTATTTTATTCTAGGTTCGAGTTTCTAATGACTGATCATCTTTAGGAATTTTGCATATAGAGATTTAGATAAATCTATGAGGATGAACAATATCAATTAGGTTTATTGGAACTAAGATTAAGAAGAGTCGACAAAGTAGTGAGGATGACCAATATCAAGCTAGTCCTACTTGGTTGACATGATTCTTCTACGCTTGATGGTTTTTTATGTGTTTAATTGTATGTCTAACCAATAGGATATAATTATCATGTAGAGATACAAGAGTTGATGCCTGAACACGAATTAATTCATACCTTAAAAAGAACAACCTTTAACATTGGCATGGTAATTGGATAGTAATTGGCTCTAGGAAAAGTAAATAGCATTGTTATTGGTGGATTCATAACCTTAGGCTTTCTTGTGTCCTATGTTTATTTTAATTAATTGTCTTTTCTTTTTCTTGTTAATTATAGTTTTAATCAATTATTCGATTCAATCTATTCTTTGTTTGTTTAATTAAGTCTAGTGTGATTATCGACCTTGTATTTGCATATATTACTACAATTGATTAGTACGCTTGCGAGTTTAATTTAGTTTAAATTAATCTATTATTAGGTTAGTTTAAATACACATCACATTACTCTTATGCAAAGTTCTACAACGATTTCTCAAGTTCCAAAAGTAGTCCATCTAGGGTTTTGGGCACACCTCTGCCTTCATATGAAGAACTGTGTGACCTTAGCAACACAGAACTCATACTAGCCTTACTATGAGGAAGCAAAATCCAGTTAGAAGTGAAAACCTCACATACACCCAACCACAGTGCTCCAAGGTTACACTGCCAGATGGATGCACTATATGCCCCTTATGAAGGCTTGGGGGACCCAACCATGTTGTGTAAGAAAGCCATTAGTAGGGATGAGCTGTATATGTTGTTGACCAGACACTCTCCAAAAAATCATGCTAGCTAACACAAAATCCCACACACACCTCATCTTCACTAACACATGAACCACTCATCTCTTTGTGAATTAGAAAGAAGTGCAAATGGTTTTCATGAGTTGAATACATAGAGAGATTTTCTAGAAAGAAACCACAAAAAGAGAAAGATATAAACCATCTCCATCACCCTCTCCTTCTCTTCTCATCCCTCCCTAAGGTGGGCAAGTCTTGTACTGGTCTCTCAAGCTTGCTCATCCATCACCATACTCTCTTAGTCAATGAGGTGTCGAGAGTTAGAAGATCTCTTCCTTGAGGTCTTCTCGATGAGCTTATCTAGGTGGATAGAAACAATTTTCTCAAGTAATGGTAGAGAGACAAAATTTGTAGACAAATTGTGCAAACCAAATGATATGTCACAAATAAGAAATAAACACATGTATCAATGTTGAAGTAATAATTCAATCATCAACTTCCATATGATTTAGTTTACAAAATTTTGTCTATAAATTTAATCTCCCTAACATTACTCATCTTTCGCCAAGTAAGAGGAAGGAGATTCTCATTAGCCATAGAGTGAAAAGGGTGAGAATTATTTATGAGTCAAAGAAGTAAATAATAGTTTATGGCTAAGGCTTGCTAGAATTCTTGAAGGAGAATTCTAGAGCTCCAAAAGTTTGAAAGAGTGAAGAAGGTTTCTCGAAACCCTATTTAGATGTGAAATTTCCTCTGGTGAAGTTTTAATTCTGAAAGGGAAGATGCACATAATTTCGGCTCGGGGTCTTTGTACCGCCACAACTTTCCGATGGGATTATTCTCCTTGGTGACTGAGTTTCGATCTAGAAGCTCCTTGGGTGATGATGCTTTGACTTTGTGTGGAGTTTATCAGGATGACTCAAACTGTGCACAATTGGGGCGATTTTGGCAACCTTGGGTTTGGATGACTGATTGCCATAGGATTCCGACAGCTGTTGCAGATGGTTTTCTAATTGGGATTTTTTTCTATTTTTCTGGCTTTGTGTTAGGGTTTGTATGGGTCGGGGCTTATGCCTTTTGTTTAGGTCTTTAGAGGAGGGATTTGTGTATATTGTAGGCTTTGTGTATATTTTAGTTTTTTGGATAAACTTTGCTTTACCCCAAAAAAAAAAAAAAAAACAATCAAAACAATGTTTCCTTTGCTTTCATAGCGCGCCCAAATGATGACACGTACTTAAAATGCACACGACTCCCAACGTATGGAACTCAAGAATCTGGAACGTTTTCATCAACTGAACGCGGTGTCAGATTCGAAGTGTGTGACAAAAATATTATACTCTCTGAGATTTTAGAAACCATTCTGAGATGAACATGGCATAGTCTGAAGGTAACTACCTGTTAAGCCTTAAACCCGGGATCGATAGAAAAATTTGAAACCGAATATAAAGCGTGAGTTAAAAACTAAATAAATGAAAGGAAATTGAAACCGGTTGGAAAATAAATTTCTTCTTATAAAATAACTTATGATTCATAAACAAATCAAGAACTCTTTACAATTCTAAAGTAAAAAAGATGAATAAACATTTTATTCTCACATCTAATCCAATCTCATCATGCCTACCCTTTTGAATGTCTAGTTTGTAAACCTACATAACAATAGAGGGATGAGCTAACAACTCAGTAGGGACATAACCTTACCACAGCAACTTGACAATACTAAATCAAGTGCCAAGAAATCATATATCAAAATATCAAATCATTATTGATAACAATGCATGAATACAGTGCAACCTCTTCGGCTACCCCACGCAGACCTACACGTCCCATATCATGCATTTTACCATTGTAGGTGGTTCGGATGTTCTATTATAGAAACTAACCCTCATACGATATCCCAAGTTCATAAACCCTTTTTGCTAGTCATCTTATGTAATTCATTGATCTCCAGCCCAAATCACCCACATTGACAATTTATCTCGCCGATATCCTATTCTAATGTGCACACCAGGCTCACCTGGAACTGGTTTCACAATGAATAGATTCAACTACACAAAAGATCATTTCCAACTACCCTCATTTCCCGAATTCCAATCTCAACAATGAAGTTCCAACCACATCTCACAACATGAGTGATACACAAATAATGTCATTTCATCTTTTGCATGTATCACAATATATTCTCAACGAATAGCATTCCAACAATAATTCCATAACCAATAACAAGTAAACACTTAACTAATGCAATTAGCCAATTAATATGTGAGATCTCATATCGCCCAGGGGAGTGATCCTTATAGGTATATTCTCATCCCTACCTAGCACGAGGCCTTTTGGGAGCTCACTGGCTTCGGGTTCCATAGGAACTCCAAAGTTAAGCGAGAAAGGGGCTAGAGTAATCCCATGATGGGTGACCCACTGGGAAGTTGCTCATGAGTTCCCAAAAACAAAACCGTGAGGGAATGGTAAGCCCAAAGCGGACAATATCGTGCTACGGTGATGGAGCGGGCCCGGAAGTGATCCGCCCCAGGCCGGGATGTGACATAATATCCAACCACATTAATCAACCAAAAAGTTCAAAAATATTATAACACTTCACGAAATTTAATAAAATAAATTTCCGCAAAGGTCTGCCTTATTTCCCTTACCTGGATTCCAAAACTAAACCGAAGATGCGCGTCACTACCTTAATAACTAAACTCCATGTACTTGAGCAAGCTTCTTGATCACTCCTAACGCCATGCTTTTCTTTCCTAATTTCTCTCTATTTATACATATATATTATATAATATATTATAGGGAGTTTTAACGAAAAGTCCACGATACTGTTAATTTTAACGAAAAACCAAATTTTTACACTAAAAAGTTAATCCTGGTAGTATTCACTTTACCCTTTATTTTATCCTTATTGTTAAATTTTCAAGCCTTTTTCATTAGTTTTCCTTATATTATACAAACCAACGTACCCTGCATGGAAACTACATGCAATGAACAAGATATAAAGATTTGGAGGAATTGTATGAATAAAAGCGAAAGGTGGGGTGATATTTATAGATGTAGAAAGTCGGCAAGTATAGCAGGAGGTGTCCAATATCATTGGATAGTAAGGTTTGAGAGATTGACACTTGTTAGGGTAGTAGAGTTGACTGCCAAGTGGATAAGATAAATCGGTGTCACTTTAAAGAGGATGAATGGCACGGAGCAACCTCAAGCTCCAATGTAATGACTATGCAAATAAGATTGGAATGAATGATTGCATGGTGTTATCTCTAACTTGCCAAAGACATCTGTTGCACTTGTGTCCTCCTAATATGAAAGCCACCAAGATAGGATATGTATGCCTATATCAACTATTCTAAATTTGACAACAATGGTAAGGTAAAATATGGGGCCGGGTAATCTCACTAGAATGAATGCATGTAAATTAAAACAATATACATTGGAAATACTATATGAAACAAAATAACTATCTTAATACCAAATAAAAGGGAATTGTTATTAGCACTCCAAAAATCTCATTCTACACTCCAAACTTTCTATATTAGGAAAGAAAAATACACTTATGATGAGTGTAGAATGAGATTCTTGGAGTGTCAATAACACTTCCCATATATATATATATATATATATATATATATATTCTAATATATGGGTTCTCACACTACCTTTCTTCAATGGAATGCCTCTTAGAGAGGATAGTTAGGGCAATTGTGGGAATGTGATTTTTGGCCATACAGCTTCAAATGAGTGGCTTGGAGTTTATCATAGCTCTCGGACTTACTCACTCGGGTTGAGGTTAATATCCTCGGAATGATAGGCGGGTTCAATCCCGTCGAGAATGATTGACTTGTTCCTTAAGAAAAGGAAACCTAATTGGAACTCAATTACGAATGTTTCCAGTATATCTTGGAAATCCATGTATACACTGGATTTGGCTTGCACCACAAGTAATCACAATCCTAAGAGGCCTAAGAGGAAATAAACTACTTCCAAAATTCCCTCTTGGATTCTCCCGGGTTTACAAGGACTCCTATCCGTATTGACATGATCGTCAGAGAGTTCTTGACCAGTACAACATCGGTGCCTAGCTTTTTGTAGGTTTTCGACGATTGCTAAACTATGCAAGGAGGTGCAAAATTTTGATTTCAACAATGAGCGCCAATAAACCATAAGTACCAATCTGGAAGCACAAGTATGACATCTTATTCACATGCATGCATAAGGATGGGTTTCTTAGTTAGTATGTAATAATATTTTAACACATGTTTTATTGTTCTAAAAAAATAATGGATATGTTATTTAATTTTTCTTCTAAGTGTCATTTTTTGATCGGGCCAAATCAGAAACTGAGCATATAAAGTACTCACTAGTGAATACCCAAACACGCTCATTATTTTTTAAAGCAATAAAACAAGTGTTAAAATATCATTGAACAAAATCAAAAGATGAGTACTCACTAATGAGTACCCAAGCATTATCCTTTCCAAAAATACACTAATGCAATTGGGTTGAAATCTACTTTTCTATAATATTATTTACTCATATTTCTTCAAGAACAAATACAAGAGCATATAAAGTAAAGCTAAACTAAAACTTGATTAAATTTGATCAAATTTTGATAATGCTACTCTAAGTTTTCACTAACAATGAATATTTGATTACGTTTTTTTTTAATAAATGATATTATCTACACTAAAGGGACGGGGGAGTGGGTTAAGCTTCACAATGGACTAAAAATAATGTGATTGAAATTTGCATTTGACAAAAATTGGACCTAAAACCTCTTAACAAAAATGGCAAAATAGAGAAAATTTAACTAGAATCATTTTTTTCTTTTGAGAGTTTTAGGGCTGGTTTGGTATTGATGTGCTTTGAAAAAAAACTGATTCTGCTGTGCTGTGAGAATAAGCAGCTGTGAAATAAAGCAGCAAAGTGTTTGGTAAACTTTTTTGTAAAAGTACTTTTGAAAAAAAAAAAGCAGTATTATAGTGTTTGGTAAACTTTTATGTAAAACAGATGTGAAAAAAAACCGGTTTTTCAAAGCTGGGTTTTGTAGCTTCTTGTTTTTGGCTTTTTTTCACCCAAAACTGTGAAAAAAAGCTGAAGCTAAATGTTTACCAAACACAAAAACAGCTCCCAGCTTTTTTTGATACCAACTTTTTTCAGAATCACCTCAGTACCAAACCAGGCCTTAATAAACTAAATTCGACTCATTGAGGGCAATGTCAGGTGTAAGTACTTAGTTACCTTTTCCTCACAGGTTTGCAAAATCAAAGGAGGAGGAACATGAGAAGTTCATTATAGATACATTTCGTAATGTTCAAGTGAACATCCCTCTCCTTGAAAGTAGGGCCCAAAAAAAAAATTAAATAGTAAAAAATCTAAACCTTGAAAGTGGGGCCCAAAAAAAGAAAAAAAGTTTATAGATAGATATGCAAATTATGCATGGGAATTACTTACTATAGTCAAATTATCCACCTCATCTGTACGTTATGGACAGATAGTGACATATACTTTGAAAAGTAAAGATGACAAATGTGCAAAGACTTCGTGTTTAATTTGCTGTAAATTGGAAATTTATTTCGAATGGACATTTGAACCACTACTCTCAAATAACACCAAAAAGGTTTTTTACTTTTATCTCCTATATATGGAAGTTTATTAGTCATAAATCTCAAAATAATTAAGGGGGTGTATTCAATTGAGATTTTGAGAGATTTTAATTCTTTTAATGAATATAGAGGTATTCAATCAGGATTTTAAGTGATTCTCTAAAATTCAAGGTGTATTCAATTAGAATTTTAAGATAGTTTATTAAAATCCTTAGAAATCCGGGTGTATTCAAATAGGATTTTAAAGAAGTTTGTAACATTCCAGGTGTATTCAATTAGAAATTGATTTTAAAGAATTTGATAAAGTTGAGGAATTAGAGGGAATTGGAGAGATTTCATAGTGTATTTTAAGCATCCACAAATTTCATCTCTTCCTATGAGATTTCGAGGGAATTGAATCAAAATTTTATATGAAATCTCTACAAATCAATTAAGGGGGATGTATTCAATTGGGAATTTGAGAGATTTAATGGATTTATAAATCCATGAATTTTTACAGAGTTTAACTGATTTGTGGAGATTCTATGTAAAATTTTAATTTAAATTACACTACAAAATCTCTCAAATTCCCTATAATTCCTCAACTTTTCCAAAGTCTCTAAATTCTAATTCTAATTAAATACACCTGGAATGTTATAAATTTATTTAAAATTCTAATTAAATACACCTGGATTTCTAAGGATTTTAATAAATTATCTTAAAATCCTGATTAAATACACATTGAATTTCAGAGAATCACTTAAAATCCTGATTAAATAAAAGTATTATAAATAAAGTGCCTAACCCTATATAATGGAACAACAACCACTTAATCCTCTGTAGAATTGAAAAAGAGATTAAGAAGCAGACAAAAATGACTAGGGATTGTCGGATTGATCAAAAGGGTATTAGCCCGTGAAGTTTGGTCAGAAAAATACATTTAATTAATACAAACAAAACTTGGACCAATTTGCTTGTAAGTTGTATTATTATTGTTGATGAGTTGTCATGGTATTATTCTTTGGAGAATTTTATACTATGTTTGAATGAGGGAAATAAATTTGAAATTTGAATAAAAATATAAATTTATAAATTAACATGCATCAATTCATTTATTTGGATTCATAAACATAGAAATTTAGAATTTCCGCGTGGAAAAGAAACTTGAAATTTGGGATCTCAAATTTCCAAATTTAAATTTCATGTAAATAAGTGTCATTTTCCAATTTCTATGATTGAGAGTTTAAAAATAACAAATTATGTATCCAATTTCATTGTTCTTTTTAGGTTAACCAAACAAGAAAATTTACAAATTCTAAAAAAATAAAATCTCATTATTTCAATTTCCGTCATTTTAAAATTCCTTAGTAATCTTAAATTTATTTATCCAAACATAGTTTTAGAGAAGAAATGAGTAAGAGCAGCATATATCCAAGCTTTAAATGATATGTATAATAAGGCAAGGATTAAGAACTCATGAAGAACAAACCAAAAGCTTCCCTATAAATGGGTTACATCAAGGTTCATTTTAAATCCTTACCTTTTTGCATTAGTGATGGATGAGTTAACGGACATATTCAAGATGATATTCCTTGGTGTATGCTTTCCGTAAATGATATAGTGTTGATAGATGAAACTCAGGAAGGAGTAAATGCAAAGCTTAACCTTTGGAGAGAAGTGTTGGAATCCAAAGGTCTTCACCTAAGTCAGTCAAAGGCAAAGTATATGGAGTGCAAGTTTAGTGCAAACGAAGGCTCAAACGAGTTAGGGGTGAGGATTGAAGATCAGGAAGTACTAAAGAGCGACTGCTTTCGCTATCTAGGATTCATACAACTGACCCTACTTAGGGGCAAAAGACTTTTTTTTTGTTGTTGTTGTTGTTGTATGAGTTGTCATTTTGTCAAAAGGTACAAAATTACTATTTTGCCCTCCTTTTGTCAATAATGTGTATCAAAAGTGAGGGCAAAATAGGAAAAAAAAAAGTTGTCAAGGAGAGTTTTCTTAATAATAGTATAGATAATATTCTCTTTTTTTCAAAGGGTGGGAAGAGTTGGACTTATATCTCTTTTATCATTAAAAACACAAATGTCACTATACTAATAGCTAATTGATATGTTACACAAATGTTCATATTTTTTTTTCCCTTATGAATAATGATATTCATTCTTAATATACTCTAAATTCGTCTAGTTAGTGGCGAATCAAATGAAGGGAAGGGGGGCACGTGCCCCCTTTCAATATTTGTAATTAATTTGACAAAATTACCACCAAAACCTGAACAACAACATCTCTTCAATGTAACTCTATCATTCGATCCTTGTCCAAGATCACCAAGACACAGATTTCATAGTTGGTTATGGCTACTCATGGCACTGTTTTTGGAAAAATTTTAAAATTAATCATTTTCAGTTAAAATAATAAAAGGCTCTTTAACTCTTCCTCCTCTCGGCTCTATACATATTTGACTTATAGATACAAATAAAAGAGCATTAAAGGGAGGGACGTACGCTAAAAATACAACGCTTAAATGCTCAACGAAATGCCTCACCAAAAAAAAAATTGAAATTTGTTTTTGGTGCTACGCACATTACTGTTGGAATGCAATGAGTATAGAGTCTTGCATCTGTTGTGACCCCGTGAACTAACTTTCTAACTTGACCCCTCCGTTTAATCTACTTGCACTCCAAAACAATTGATGGATGTGGTTTTTTTAAATCTAAGGTTCAAGCACTCTCTTAATGTAACTTAGAATAGTAAAAAATTATAATAAAAAAAATTATTCTTCTAAAGTTATTCCCATTTCACCAATTAGCTTTGTTCACTTTTATCTTCAACAAACTTCGAATATCTAATTTAAGGGATTGAAAATAGTTTTTGGTCTAATATTGTTCCTTTTAATGTTCTCATTTCTTCTTAGTACTATTTCTCACCACGAGTTTAAAACTCAAATTCTAAATAAGAAGGGATGTTATTTGAACACACAAAACAACACGTTTTGCTGATAAACTGACACACCCTGACTGGAGTCGAGGCGTGCTAGCCGTCACGTGATAGTGACGTAGCCAAGAGTGCAAAATAAGTAATTAAAATGTGGACAAATTAAAACCAACTAAAACTTATTTAAGCTAGAGATAAGTAAGCATGCGGAAGTGGTCAAACCCAAAATACAAACATCCTAAGCATAAGTAATATAAAGTTGCAAACGAATTGAACATGTACTAAATACACAACCATAGAGAAAATATCCCTATATTATTTGATGGAGTGTCAGAACCACTGATTAGTCCTCGTGTGCCACAAAAGGGAACAACTATCTAGAACCTGGAAGGGCGAAAAACAGAAGGGTGAGTGGGCAGAAACAAAACTTTAGAAAACACATTTATCTTTTCTGAAAATAATAACCCCTCACTGTAAAACCCGTATAGTTTCCAAAAAATAATACTACGTATGTGCAAAAATGAATGCATGAGTGCATTGAAAATAGAAGCATGCCATACCACAATATCTCAGTGATAATAAATGTAAGCCAAGTGTGAAATCAATCTAAACTAACATGCCAGTCGGAGTCACCTAATGTGACCTGTACAACTAGACCTATTGCTCATCAATATATGCTTACACACGAGTCGGAGTCACCTAGTGTGACCTGTACGACAAAGTTGGGTGTAAATATGTACGTTATAGTGCTACGATCATGTGATGGCTAGCTATAAATCGCGGGTCACCTACGAGTCAGAATTGCATTATGTAGTATGTATAACAAGGCTGACACCAAACTTGGATCCAAGGCGAGTGTGCGGTGCGAGAGGTGAACATCACATGAAGGACTGTGCCTTGGCCCGGGGCTGGAGCACTAACACCGGAGTGCAGCAATGATGAGCTCTAAATGAATATATGCAAGCTCAATCAATACAACCATTTCAATCACATAATAACTCACCTAAACTTACATGTGCCTCTGTAAGATCATTTAGCAAAAACACAATTCATAACAATGCAACATAATATAACATTTTCTAGACATGGCATGAAATGCAATATTCACTTTAAAACATTTTTGGAAACCATAAAGTGTGTGTGTGTGTGTGTATAAACAAATGCTCACTCACTGATATGTCGAAGGATCGTAGCCCCTAGCCTCACTTGTCTGCGCTCGTCCTCAGGGTAAGTCTCCCCTATATGTGAAACAACTATTTTTAGTTAATTAAATAGCACATACACAAGAATCTAGGAATAACTTCTCATAGTTTGCTCAAACAGAAGGTTTAAATATACGAAAATGTTCTACTCGAAGTCACGGACCAGCATGTAAAAACCACTCGTCGGCCGGAGGCCGGACACACCCTCATATGTCGTCCAACCCACGGCCATATGCTCGGCCACGGGCAAGCATGTGCACTGCATGCGCGATGGAAACCCTAACGGATGTTAGGAATATTCCGTTAGAATCGACGGAATATTCCGTTAAATAGTAACGGTTTTACCTAACACCTTTAGAATATTTCATCAACTTTGACAGACTATACCTTGTCTTCTTTGGTGAGCTTCGCTGTTCGCTGTCTGGTTCGCCGGAGACTAGAAATTTTTGCCGGATTCTGGGAAATTTTTCAAACCTTAATATCTAGCTCATTTCTCAACCAAAATTCATGAAATTTATATGGATTTGAAGCTCTTGAGGAGTATAACAAGTTTGTACCTCTTAAGCATCCAAAATCAAATGGAAAATGGACTGAGAATCCCATGAAAGTTATGGCCAAAACTGGAACTTTTCAAACTCGTGTGATCCGACGTTCACTCCTTCCCAAGCTTAGTCTAAGGTCCCTATGAAGTTGAGTAGATGTTCCCTCACGTCCTAAAACCTTGTAATCTCGCCAAGATCACGACGATACCAACTCCACCAAGTTGGAGCTTCCGAGTTGGAGAGTTAAAACTTGTCCGTTCGATGATCGAATGGTATGACTGGGTTCGTGAGGTCGAGAGGAGTGTGATGGTGGTGATTTCCAACTTGATCTATGAAGATTTGGTGTACATTCAAGGGTGTAGGTGTCTCGGGTGCAAGAAGGAAGAATAAGGTGCGATAAGGAGAAAGAGAGAGTACCTGATTGGGCAAAGGAGAGAGATATAATCTGATTGGACTAGGGGAAATAGGAACTAAAATAATTGGTGAATAAGGATAGGTACGTCACGATGACGCACTCATGACGTCGAGGCCAATTTAATTACGACAGCGAGAAAATAATTTAAAATTTGCATATATATATATCCACGTCACTTAGTTGACCAGACATGATAGCCACTTTACACACTCATAGAGAAATTATATACAAAATAGGGACAGGTCGTCACATAAACTCTCTAATACATGTGCGTCCCATTATTGTTTATTTGGGGAGTTAAAATCTAATTAAAGTTGTCCCCTACAGTTTGTCCTCAAACTGCAAATACTTTAGGTAAAGAACACATAAAATTTAACAACAATTGGCATTTGCATTATTCTAATCTAATGTATTAGTTGTAGACTTGTAGGAAGTTCATTTTCTTATTGCTTCTCTTTTTCTTAAAAAAAAAAAAAATTAATAAATAAAAAAAATATAATAAAATAAAATTGTTAGCCAAAAAGAAAAATGCAATTTCCATTTATGTTTTGACCCACCCCCTCAAGAAATCGGAAATTGACAACAGTGGCGTGTCGTGGCAGTTGAATTTCCAAAGCCCAGAAATCCAAACACACATCTTCTTCTCTCAGACTCCGATATACATCAAACCAAACAGCAGAATGTGACACAAACACGAGATAAAAAAAAAAAAACCACGCAAGCAGAAGCGGCAGAAGCAAACGGCGAACATCCATACCTAACGGTCCTCGCGTTGAACCCAAGCATCGCCTTACTCCAATCCTCTCGTTTTCCTTGCAACTAAACAGACAACAATTCCTCACTCATCGATCACGGCGTCGTCGCTATGCAGTTCGCTCGATTCGATTCGTTCTGGGCGTTGGAGACGATTTTCGGTGTGATCCGCCGGACCAGGATTGGTTAATCGCGGGATTGGTTTTGTGTATTCGGGGTTTGGTTGGAAATGAGCACGCAGAGGCAGCAGGTGGCCGTCCGGGACCTCGTTGAGGAAGCCAAGAAGCGGATTGTCTTTCTCGCCATTTGCGTCGTTGGCTTGTCGTACCTTATGTCCTGTAAGCTCTTCTTCTTTGGGGTAACTTTTTTCTTTTGTTGGGGATTTTCAAATTTTGGTATTTGGCTTTTGATTTAATTTCATTTCTGATCGAATTTGGATTGATTTGTATTGTTGAATTGCTGTCGGTGTGATGATTACTGTGTGAATGTGCATTGCAAGGAATCTAATTTCTTGCTCCTCCTTTTAATTTTGTGGGAAATGTTATGAGTAAAAAAAAAAAAAACTTCAATTCGAATAAGAAAGTGATCGCCTTTTCCTTGTGTATGCCATTTCTTGAGCTAATTAGTTAATTCTATTCATCTCCCAGTATTACCCATTTAATGATTTATCCTGTTTTTTCGGTTGGAGGTTACATTATCGATACCGGAAATCTTGGGTTCTGGTTCATTATAGTTGTAGATTGCATGCTTTAGCTTCATATTGTCCGACTGTTTAAGGGCATGCTTTGAAATTTTGATTACTTGTGTTAGAAGCCAGCATTTTGATTACTTGAGGTGTGGCTTATTGTTATTTTAATTTCAGTGACAAGCTCCTCTGTCTGGGTGAACTTGCCTGCTGCTGCCTCGTTGATTGTCATCGTTCGTTATTTGTCACTAGATTATGACATGCGAAGAAAAGCTGCAGCATACAACAGCAAGCCTCCTTCGGCAAATACTACTTCTCAAAACAAACCTATTCAGTGGCCTAAAACTAGTCAAAAGTCTGAGTGGAGAAGGAAAGTTAATTCTCCTGTTGTCGAAGAAGCTATTGATCACTTCACCCGGCATCTAGTTTCTGAGTTTGTGACCGATCTCTGGTATTCTCGTCTAACACCGGATAGACAAGGTCCAGAAGAACTGGCGTGCATTGTGAATGGTGTTCTTGGGGAAATTTCAGCACGCATGAGGAATATAAATCTAATTGATCTTCTCACAAGGTTCTTTTTATTAACCATGTACGACAGGGTGCTATATAAGACTAACTAAATGGTTACTGAAGATCTAATGTTTATATGATGGTGCAGGGATCTTATTAATCTCATATGCTCTCACTTGGAGCTTTTCCGCATAGCTCAAGCAAAGGTTCAAAAGCAACATTCGGGATTCCTTACGGTTGAAAAACGAGATATGGAAATAAGACTCATCTTGGCTGCTGAAAACAAATTGCACCCTGCTTTATTTTCTGCAGAAGCTGAGCACAAGGTTTTTTTATTTTATTTTATTTTATTATTTTTATTTTATTTTTATTTTTATTCTCTTTCTCTCTGATACTTTGCTTTGTCAATCTGTAAATTTGACCTGAAGGACTGAGGTATGGTCGTGTATAATCTGCTTTCTCAATTGTGATGACCATGTTTTCTTTACTATTCATCTGCAGGTTTTGCAGCATCTGATGGATGGCCTCATTTCTTTCTCGTTCAGGCCTGAAGATCTGCAATGTGCTCTATTCCGTTATATTACCAGAGAACTACTTGCTTGTGCAGTAATGCGACCTGTCCTAAACTTGGCTAGTCCCAGGTATTCATTGGTTTCGTTTGGGTTATTTTTATTTACAAACTGCTGTCATTAACTCTCCAACTTTTTGGTGATAGGTTTATTAATGAAAGAATTGAATTGTTGGTCATTAAAATGACCGAGGCTAAAGGTGTTACTGTGGAACAAGAGGCATCTCGATCCAAACAAGAGGGGCCCTCAAAAATATCATCTGATCACTTTTCTAGGTTCTTAGATCCTTCTGTTACTGGTGTTGAACTTGTGCAACTCAAGAATGGCCAGTCCAGAACTGCTATGGAGACACCTGCAACAGCAAATGTAAATGGATCAAAAGATCCATTGCTCTCGGTTGATACTCAATCTTCCCGCTCGTGGAGCACATTGCGAATGAACTCCCTCACTAGCAATGAAAGAGTTATAGAACATAACCAATCAGGAGGAGAATGGGGAGATATGTTAGATCTGATGTCTCGCAGAAAGACTGAAGCCCTTGCTCCTGAAAATTTTGAAAACATGTGGGCAAAAGGGAGAAATTTCAGAAAGAAGGAAGGTGAAATAATTGAGCATTCTTCTGGTGGGAAGTCAGTTACAGTAGATCATTTTATGGAAAAATCTAGGCCCAAAGATAAGGAAAATGTTTCGAAGTTCAATCTTTCTGACAGAGGCACTTGTCAAAACAATTTCCGCCCTGGAGATCAAAACATACCGAATCGCTATCGAGGTTCTTCATATCAGGATGATGATGAAGACGACCACATGCGGTTGGACGAGTTTGATGCAGGAAGCAGTACTTCTTATACTTCTGAAGGTGAAGAAACAGACAGTGTTACAGGTCTTGATTCTCCTGGAACTAAAGTTTGGGATGGTAGAAGTAATAGAAATATGGCAATATCTCACATTCATCACCCACTTGAAAATTCTGGACGCCATATCAGGAAACGGACCATTAAAGGGAATCTTCACCTTAACAGATTGTCTAAAACCCAGTCTTTCCACAAAAGATCTAGACCAAGCAACAAGAAAGTGCCGGTTTGGCAAGAGGTAGAGAGAACAAGCTTCTTGTCTGGAGATGGACAAGACATACTTAATTCTCCAAATCGAGATGCAAATATTGACTCTAGCGATGATTCTGACATTGAAAGTTTGGGTAGAATTAACAGTGGGGCAGCCACTTCTTCATCTGCAACTTTACCTTTCACGGATGGTCATAGCCTGAATTTTAATTCCCTGAAAAATTCTACAGTAGTGGATTCTTTTTTCAAGTTGAATTGTGAGGTACTTACTTAAATCTTAATACTTTGGCTTCGGTCTGCAGGCTGAATGTTGTTCTGATATGTTGATAGATAAAAAATAAAAATAAAAAATTTAACTTGTTTTCGGTTGCAGGTGTTGGGTGCAAATATTGTGAAGAGTGACTCAAAAACATTTGCCGTTTACTCCATAGCTGTTACGGATGTAAATAATAATAGTTGGTCAATCAAAAGAAGGTGCTAAGATTTTTCTCTAATTTTTTTCTTTCATCCTTCAATTCTAAATGTAGTTTTTATAATGTTAGAAGAAGATAATGTATACTTCTCCCTTGTATCTTTGCCTTGGTAACTCATCAGTATTGTGTTTCTCCCTACAGGTTTCGTCATTTTGAGGAGCTACATCGGCGTCTAAAAGAGTTTCCCGAGTACAACCTACACTTGCCACCAAAGCATTTTCTTTCAACTGGTTTGGATTTAGCTGTCATTCAAGAACGATGTAAATCACTTGACCAGTATGTAAAGGTTAACAGCTCAATCCCACTCTTCTTGCTCATTATTGCTTTTCATAAATTATTTGAATGTAAATTAAAATTTGGATATCCAACCCAACTCTAATTAAGATTCTCTGTGGCCCCTCTATATTCCTATTTTGTTGTCAATGTTCTTTTGGTGCTTGGCCCCGAACTTCTAGGTCACCTTTGGCTGATTAAAACGCATTCAGCTGTACGTTGAGTGGATTGAGAACATGCACATATACGTGAGTATTTAGTGATTGGAACATTAATTTGGGTTCTGGATGGTAGGATCAACATAGAAGCTTTTGGGGAAAGTATAATTCCCAGAAGTTTTGGAATTTCAAAAGACATTTAAATTCCAATTTCAAATTTAACATTCCATTTCCAGAATTTTGGAAAATTCTTTAGGATCGTGATATTTTGTTTTTTTTTTTTTCTGGGAGTGTTGGAATGTATGAAAACTCTATGGAAAATTCGTGGAATTGTTATAAGTTGAAACCACTTTGACAAAGACATTAAACAATTCTCAACAGTACTAAAACAAAATTATTACAAAATGGAAAAAAACAACTCAATTATGACAAAAAATACGACTCATAATTGTAGACAAGAGAAAGTGATGTAATTCACGCAAGATAGTGAGAGAAAGGACCGGTAATGTAGCCAAAACATTAATTCCTCCTAATTACTGAAAAAAAAGCCATTAGAAGAAAAGAAACTCAAACACAGGCAGGCACAAAGTTGAGAAATTGAGAATTGGACGAGATAGAAAGAGTCCCTGCACTTCTCAGTAAATAAAATCAGAGATGATCAGGTGTATAAAAGTTGTTAAAACATGCACATGAAATTAGGACATGTAGAGTAAACATGTTACACATGAAGAATGTTTGAAGTACTCAGATCGAGGGTGTTTGGAATTTCAGATTTTGAGTTTCATTTTGGAATTTTAAGACTGATTGCGGATGGAATCAAAATGTTCAATCTGGCTTGGAGCTTTAAACATGACCGTTAAATATGAGAGTTTAAGGCAACTAAATTATGTGGAATAATTCCACTCTATTTAACAATTTTTGCTCTGGATAAAAATATTCATGCCTTAAGCTTTTAATTGCTCATAAACTCTCATCTGTTGTTTTCAGAAACTTATGCAGCTTCCAAGAGTTTCAGGATCCATTGAAGTTTGGGACTTTCTAAGTGTTGACTCCCAGGTTCAGTAATCTCTTTACTGATTTTGATAACAGGGGAGGCAGTTGATCTTTGAAAATTTACGAGGAAAGCTTACCCTGTTTTATCTTTCAAATGCAGACTTATCTATTTACAAATTCCTTTTCTATAATCGAAACACTGTCAGGTAAATCAGTTACATGCATAATTTTGAATTCATTAGTCTTGTTTCCTCATTCTTTCTGACTCTGATATTCCTTATTCATTTGGGAATTTTCTAGTTGACCTAGATGATAAGCCATCTGGAAAAAGCAAAAAGGTTTCAAATTTTGGTGAGCCGGTGACTGATCTGTATTCCTTGAAGAGGGAACAGGGTACTGGAGTTAAGGGTTCTGCTTTACAACTGAAGAACAATGCTGTGGCAGATGGGTTAAGAGTGAACACAAAAGTTTCTGATTCTCAGGTAAAAAGTCCCGGTAAAGAATTTGGAAAGTCACTCATTAATTCTGGCACTGATTCAAATGCTAGAGCAAAAAAAGATTTATCTTCTGTCACAAACTTGGGTAAGACCATAAAAGGAAGAGAGGAACAAGAATCTGAATTGTTTCTTGATGCTGATAGAGACCCTACACTTCCTACAGAGGTAAAACTTTAAGTGCTATTTGTTTTGTTATGTTTTCCTTTGCTCCCATGTGTAGCTGTACTTTTAGAATAATTCTACTGAGTCATGATAAGATGTGTCTTTTTGGATGTAGTGGGTACCTCCAAATTTAAGTGCTCCCATATTAGATTTGGTAGATGTCATTTTTCAGCTCCAAGATGGTGGATGGATCAGGTATTTTGTGTAAATGGTTTCAGAATCATGCCCTCTTGTCTTATTATGGTATTAATTGGACAAGTTGAAGTGGTAATATCATTTCTATCTTATGAAATGATAGGCGGAAAGCTTTTTGGGTGGCCAAACAAATACTACAGCTAGGGATGGGTGATGCCTTCGATGACTGGTTAATAGAGAAAATACAGCTTCTGCGCAAGGGATTGGTGGTTGCTTCTGGGATCAAGCGTGTTGAGCAGGTACTTTTTGATGCCATTTGCTTTGTAGGTGTCCAATGAGTATCGAAAGCTCACATCAGAGTTCTATTAAATTCACTCTAATTTCTTGATCGTGTATGTTTGATAGATTGAGTCTTTGAAATTTGGTGCTTTGGAAGGTTTACAATATTTTTGCATATTATGACTTTATTCAGTTTGCAGTTATTCTCATGGTGACCGTTAAAATTTTTTTCTTAGGACCTACATAGTTCAAAGGGAAAGCAATTGGTGACAGCATTTGTTGCATGGCCAACTTTGCATAATTTGTCACTTGCTTTAGGAGTGAGATAAGATTTGGTGAATATACGATGCTAACTGATTATGTAGGCTCACATGAAATCTCGAGGGTTCTATCAATAACATTCTTGCTTTTTATATTCAGTTAAAGAAAGAGAGGGGAAAGATATTGAAGAAGGGAAAAATAAAGAGGAGAGGTGAGGTGAGAGAGATGAATAAGAAAACAAGCATAGTACATAAAACTAAAAGTGGAAAATTATTTAAAACTATTTTGAGTTTTATTTTACAAACCACTGTATATGTATGTATTTACACCTTTCTTCCTCATTCACCTCGTCTTTGTTTTTCCTTTTTCTTCTATGTTTTTTTCTTTTTAAATTTAAAAGTCTTACTAAAAGGACCCATAGCAAGCTGATTTTTAATTATTTATGATTCAATAAGAGCCCATATGATAACTTTGTGTTTTCAGTTTTTAGTTATTTTTAAGTTAATGAGATAGAGGGCAAAATATATGGGACAAAAGAGGGAGGTGAGGTATGAGAGTTGTGAAGAAGAAATGAGGGAAAATACATGAAACTAAAGCCGAACACGTCAAATGGTTTTTGCTTATGATTTTGTAGAATGATCCATATCCATTTTTCCTAATCCCTTCCTCATATTGTCATCTTTTATTATTATTATTATTATTATTCTTGATTTTTCTTTATCTCTCTAACCGAAAATAAAATCCCAAAACCAGAATATTACCATGTGCGATATTTCTTCATGCATCTTCAGGATTTGGGTTGATGTACTTTAGTGTTCCTTTCTCTATAGCTTAAAGGCTAATGCATCTTTATTGCGTTCTCTTTAAGGCTTATTACTAGTGGTAATCTAAATTGTCCCTACTATCAAGAGTAGCAAGGGAAAAAATGAAACAACCTAACTGATGCAGGAGCCAAGTCCAAAGAATATAAGTAACCCCATCCAGTTATCAAGCATCACATGATTGAGTCTATAGTTTTCGTGTAGTTAATGCAATTTTTGTTTGGTGAACGGAAACTATAGTAATGCAATTTAACCTTTTATTAAGTGTAGGAGCCTTATCCTCATTGTCTTTGGATCTTTTTCTGTCACCTGTTCCATGTCAAGTTTTTACATTTAGAATCTTTCGACTGTTAGTTTGTCTTTTGATGTTGCATATATGTATGAGCCCTATAAAAAGGGTACCTTGTGCACTTTATAGTAGTGAACAGTAGAAGACGTTAAAAGTTCTTGTGAGCCCAAGACACCTTTGGTGCAAGGCTGTAGTTTCTCCACCTTCTGTCCTGGACTGGTTCCAAGAACCCATGGTGCAATGTCTGAGATCGCAGCAAGTCAGATCTCTTCTTCTTTTCTTCTATTGCTTACTCTTTGCCCTGAGTTTTTGAAAGTGTTTGCAGCTTCAGTTAGTTCTTGTTTTGACGATAATTTTTAATATGGAGGACTTCGATGCTGGTGTTAATTCACTGTTAACTTGATTTTAACAGATACTGTGGCCTGATGGAATATTTATAACCAAACATCCAAAGCGAAAACCCCCACCACCTGCCAACTTATCGCAAAATTCACCTCAGGGTCAGAAGCCTTCTGCAATTTCATCACCTAGGCTTGACGAGCAGCAGCAACAGGAGGCAGATCGACGCGCAAAGTTTGTATATGAACTAATGATTGGTATTGTTTTGTTCTGAAAACCCTCTAATTATTTTTTGCACTTGCCCTCAGTATATTACATCTCGTGTCTCATAAAGGAAATGTGGGTGGCGTACTATAATTTTCTGGTTATAAATGTAGATCATGCACCTGCCGCTATTGTCGGTCTTGTTGGTACTAAGGAATATGACAAATGTGCCAAGGATCTCTATTACTTTCTCCAGGTAATTATTGTTTTAAACAAAGCGAACAACGCTGGCGTGTTCTTTCCAACCTTTCTGTCATGTTTGGATTCTTTTAGACAGTTTTAACACTTCTTTTTCCTTGCATAGTCATCTGTTTGTTTGAAGCAACTGGGTTTTGACCTTCTGGAGCTGCTGCTTCTGTCGACATTTCCGGAGATGGATTATGTTTTTAAGCAGTTGCAAGAAGAAAAACATCGATTTGGCGAGTTTAGGGCACAATAGTCGGTCCTAATATTAGAAGGTAAATTTTCTGAGGATGATACACAGGAACATGATTGTGTTGCCTGCTTTGGCTTTTTTGTAACCGATATTCATTTGTATTGGCGTCAAGGGTATCAAGTCATTCTTTACCTGAATTTTGTAAAGTAGCTTTTTAGCTAGAAACTTGAGGAAACTCAATGTAAAGCTTGAGATTAGTGCATATATACAACACACCTTATTCAGAGAAACTACTCATTTGCTCTATGTCCCTCGACTTTAACCCAATTGGATAATGGTTCCTCAATTAAAAATTTGTAACTATTGGTTCCTTAACTCATCAAAAAGTGAAGTTATGGTCATTTTTGGTTTTTATTTTTTTGTTAAAATTTTCGTCAAAATGACTCACAGGCAGCACACGTGAGGTTGAAATATGGAAAACGAAATGAGAAATGTAGTAATGATCACTCAACATTAACCAAATTAAAGAAATGATCCCTCAACTTTAATCCAATTTGAGCAATGATCTCTCAATTTTAATACAATTGTAGTAATGATTCTTTTAACATGACTCATTCCAACGGAATTCTAATGAAGTTGACAAAACTGATCATAGCTATTTTGATGAGTTAAGAGGCCAAAGGTCATGAATTTTAGTTAAGAGATTATGGCTTCAATTAAGTTAAGGATCCATTTCTATAATTTTCTCACATGAAATTTATTTACAATTAAATCGACGATTAACCACTAACAAGGGCGAAGCACCACTTCGGTTCTTTTATTTTGCAATTTTGACGAGATGGGTTTACTCGATGTTGCAATATAAAAACAATGCACTAATTTTTCAAAATTCGAATAATGAGTTAATTTGTCAATTTTCAACGAACATACAAAATTGGTAAAAAGATGCTTTAATCATTTCCACAGGCCCAAAGGTGGCAATTAAGATGCTTAATCATCATTTACATGTTGGAGAAAATGTGGTTTACCAATGGTCAGACAGACTAATACTTGTCAGAACAATTTTTTTTCTCAAATTTTACAAAAACTAAAAGCTCATTTAGATGTATTTTTAAAATGACTAAAAACGTTTTTGATGAAAATATTTTTAAAACCAATATTTAGTAAAGATGCAAGTGAATCTTAAAAAAGCACTTAAAGTGCTTCTTGGAAGAAACGCTTAATTCGTGCTTCTTGCAGAAAGCACTTCAAGTGCTTTTGAAACCCAAAAACATTTTCTTTAAAAACGCTTTCAGTTATTTTAAGATCACATCCAAACAAACCCTAAAATACCGATAAAACTCAAAAGCACTTGCATAAATTCTCGTACAACTTGAAAGACAAATCACACTACAGTCCCCAAACAACCTATTGGTTTAGGACGTTGATCTTCCTAGCAAATGCAAGCACATGCAGACTAACCATGATCATCCGCATCCTGAAAGCAGATAAGAATAATGGAGAGAGGGGGGAAGGGGGGTGGGTGTGTGTTTACAGTTCAAGACGCTGGTTGAGACTCAACCCTAGTCTAGTACTAAGGTGAATTTGAAAAAAATGGCTATTAAAAAATGCTGGGAGCTTTTTTATGTTTGGTAAACATTCAGCTTTAGTTTTTTTTTCACAGTTTCGGATGAAAAAAAAAAAAGCCAAAAACACAAAACTGCAAAACCCAACTTTGAAAAACAAGTTTTTTTGCACATCTGTTTTACATAAAAGTTTATCAAACACTATAATACTGCATTTTTTTTTTTTTCCAAAAGCACATTCACAAAAAAGTTTACCGAACACTCTACTGCTTTATTTCACAACTGCTTATTCTCACAGCACAGAAGCAGTTTTTTTTTCAAAGTACAGCAATACCAAACCAGCCCTAACTAACACCCTTTGATGGAATTCTAATAGAAACATTAGACAAACTACAAATGGAAAAAGATGGGCCCAAAACCTACATTCCATCAGCCTATTATCCTGTCAACACAATTTCCCAATCTCAATAGCATTTCAGGCTCACTAGACGACTGGAAACAAAAGACCAGCATTCAGACACCCAACTGAATTACTCATACGCTCAGACACAGCCAAACAAAATATTGAAAATGCAGTTGGATTATACAATCATACAAAACTGTTCTCAGCTCCTAACCCTCAGCACAATATTGCTCCAACTTATACCAAAAAGCACCAAAACGCAAAAAACAAAAAGACACCGCACATCATCAAAACATTAGACAACTCTGAAAGGCAAGTGACATTAGTCTCATCCATTCTTGTCCAACGCGGAAAGAAAGATCAAAACTAAAGCAATAAAAGTTATAACATCCATCAAAAACAATAACAGCATTCATATAGAACTTGTCCAGAGTCGTAATCGCTTTCTAAAGCTATAGTTGAGTACCCCAAATCGCAATCAAAATGAGCACTGGGAAGGCTTAAGCAGTTGCAGCTGCTCCCTTCTTCCTTGGTGCAGCTTCGGTACCTGTTCAAAACAAAATACCCAATACAAAAATCGATATAAGCACAAAACTCAAACCAAGGAACCAAATAAAGAACAAAAAAAAGCGACAACCTAAAAATCCCACAAAATGATCTGATTAATACCTTCTCTGAAGCCGCTCTTGAATCTGCGTGGCACATTGCGAAGATACCTCATCCTTCCAGTTCCAGTGGTCTTCCTTCGGATCGCCTTTTCACTCCAGTTGTCTATTTTGAAACATACAAAAACCATAGCAATTAAACCCTAAAACAAATAATCCTAAACAAACACCTGTCTGCTGAACTGACCATCAAAATCAATAATTCATTTTCTGGGTAATCATATATCTTAGCAAAAATGCAAACTATAACTTCAAATCATCGACCCAGATTCATGGGAAGACCAACAGAGATCCATACATACATACATACATATATATATATATAAATGTATACGTATAGAGAGAGAGAGAGAGTGGTGGGAATACATACACTTCCTCTTGCGTGCAGCAGGAAAGGCACAAGCAGAGCACCTACTCTTCTGAAGATGGAAGCTGCGACGGCCACACCTGACGCAGAGGGTGTGGGTCTTGTTCCTCCTCTTACCGAAACTCCCTGTTCCCTTCCCCTGTTTTCGAATTACGCATACAGATAAACAAACGCAATCAGTTCACTACAAGATCTACCATAACCGAGTAAAACGGAATACACAGGGACAATGAGAGAGAGAGAGAGAGAGGTACCATGGCTGTGCGCAGAGAGAGAAACCCTGGCTCGTGCGATGGAGGTCTTCAGGCTAAAGATGTGAGCGGCGGGATGAGGAAGCTTTATATGTCGTGTGAAAGATGACGAGGGTTTTAGGGTAGTCGATGGCGTGCTCAGCCTGGGCCGCTGTGTGCCTCTAGCCTGAGGCCCGTTTGTGTGGTTTCGGCTATTTTGGGCTTTGCTTTCCATTGCACACCCAAAATTAGGAGTGGGCGCTTGAAAATGAAAACTGAAATCGAAAGATGAATCAAACCGGATCGCTTTGAATGGTTTGGTTTTCATGATTTTGAAATATTTTTGGTTTCAAAACTAAATTGCAGTCTTAAAAAAAATAATTTGGTTTCAGTTTTGAACATTTGGAGCTGAACCAGAATCGAAGCGCACCGCAAAAATTAACAAAAAATTACAAGTAATCGTGTTATGTCATAGTGTCTAATCTCTTTTGGGGTAAATTTGCAACAGTTAGATGTAAATGTATGGTCTGTATGGTTAAATATTAGTTTCCAGATTAATTGAATTGTCTATTTTAAGTAACACCATTTTGATGCATTAATAGTAACATATATAGTTGTTGCCTTCCCAGGTCCTTATCATATAGAGTTGTGTTTAGGTTCTGGATTTCTGGCAAGCACATATAAATAATCATATAGAGAGGTTGATATATTCCTTTCAGTAGGGTAATGAATTTTTTTTTTCCAATTGGGCTTGTATTAATGGCATAGAGTATTTAGTTGGTTTGCAAATGGTTTGAAACCGAAATCAAAACCGTTCTAATGATCTAATTTGGTTGTCATAGAAATCAAAACCATAAGATGACTCAAATGGCACAGATATATCTAATGATCTAGTTTCTGTGACAATCCTTCTCCCAGCAAGGATCTAAAATATGGCACTAAACATATTTGATGAAATAAATTATGGCTGTTTGTTAAGAGTATTTATCTTTGTTCCCAAATCCTAAGGTCGATACTCTCCGAATAAACCCTGAAAGGTCGGCGCGGTTTAGTTTAAATCAAGTTCGGACCAAATATATAACCAAACAGTTAGCATTCAATGATTTGGTTTGACTTCGACCAATATTACCATTGAAACCAAACCAAACCAAACCATAGTTAATTGGTTTGGTTCGGGTTGTTTAAGCCTATTCCCCACACATCAATATAAAAATGTCCAATATTTCAAGAGTTGAATTTTCTAAACCTCTATAAATCTCACACATTCCAATTCGATTAAAATATTAAGTTTTTGGAAAATAAAATGTCATTTTGTGAACGATGACTAAATTTCAATTAAAATAAATCTCATGTTAGCAAATTTTATTATTACAATCTCACATAAGCCTAAAATACAAAACAAATCTCCTAATTCTTAATAGTCATTGCAACTTATAATATGTTAACACTTCTAATATATGTATGGTTAGACATCCAAATAACCTATAATATGTTGACATGTGTAAAATAATTAAAATTAAAAAATAGTTGATTTGGTTTAGTGTAGTCAGTTTTAAAAGGATGAAAACCGAACCAAACCAACATAAAATCAGTTATGTTCTGTTTTTAAATTCTTTAATTTTTTTCTTAGTCAAAATCTAACCAAACCAACCAAAACGGTTTGAATTGACAAGTTTGAACAGTTCAGTAGGTTTGATGCACACCCCTACTAAACGTATACAATCGCATGCTTTTGGGACTTAGCAGCCAGATTTTGTGTCATTCCAAAGTCACAATCATGTGCATTTAGCTTCTAAAGAAGGCCAACACCATTTACCATTTCCTCTGCAAACTGCAACAGATTTTGAAGTGTGGGGGTGGAAAGGTTTTGGTTTTAAAGCATAGCAACCGTGAGAAAATGACCTGAGTCTGCATAATTCCAAATGCCATCTTATCTTCATATCACCACATCATGATACCAACTTGCAAAGGGACCATGCACCACCTCATGCTTATATAATTGGAACAAGGATTACTCTAAATTGTGGTGCTAATTGGTTGTTAAGGGGCACCGAAACTTGGATTAATTTGCTAATTAGAACTAATCGATTCTTGATCTAGGAGAAATGTTAGGATCAGTTGCGCATGTGCGCATGAGTTGATCTTAATCTTTCATACTTATGTACCACGAAATATGAATGGCCATGAGTTGCATGTGTGCACGTGCGATTGATCCTAACACTCCTCTATATTAGAAAGACTCTGTGCAAAAATATAAATCAAAGAATTTTAGTGAATAAACGGGTGAATCGTAACCACTTGAATTGTAAATTAGCAATCAAATGTAAAAGTGTTTTGGGAGCAATGCTATATATGTTATGAGCGTGGGACAAACCTCTGTGATGATGAACAAGGACCACGTAGGTAAAAAAGAAATCTCCTAAATTTGTGTAACAAACAAAGAATAATTAAATAACAGTTTTAACTTTAGGCTTTAGGCTTTAGCTTTGCATCTTAATCAATGCCACTGCACTTTATACAACAAGGAGTCAAAACCAACAAAAATCTAGACCTCCATTCCGGTAAATCCCACTTTTTGTTATCTTTTGAATAACCTATTTTTCCATCACCAAATAAAATGCCAAACTTGAATTTTTCAATCTCTAAGAAAGCAAGATCTTCTCATCTCTCATCTTATATCTTCAGTTAGTCAATAGTTTTAGTCTTTTAGAGAGAGAGAGATGAGGGCAAACGAGATTAGAGTTTTGTCTTTCTTTGTAGATTTGAGAGAGTGAGGCAAAAGAGAGGAAGAAGCATTTCTGTACCTCAGTAGAGCCAGAAATAGTGCTAGAGAAAACCATTGATAGAAGCGAAAAATTCTTTCGAAAAACTCTAGCAAACCTCAAGTCCTTCTTCTTTGGAGGGTACAAGAAACTGCCCAAAACCATTTCCTTCATTCCCTTCTACTGTGGGAGAGACCTCAAATATTAGCAAACAGATCACTTCTATCCCGGTTTTTATGAGGAGTAGGAGTCCACTCTAGATAAGGTGGCGAAGATAGATAGTGCGGCGAAAGAACCAACAAAGGAAGAAGATCAATGTAGTCCTAAGAAGATCAAACAAGAAGGGGGTTAAAGCAAAAAAAGCAAACTGGGAGTTCTCATCTACGAAAAGGAAAAGCTAGGGCATCTTCGCAAAACGCAAATGCAGAAAGCTATACTTTAGCAAGGAGGATGAAGGAATTTGAAATGGTGGATTCAGGTGATGTGGAATAAGTGCTGGATGTAGAAGAGGCGCTTCATTACTACTCCCACCTCAAAAGTTCGGCCTACCTTGATATCATGGACAAGTTCTTCTTGGATATGTACACAAACTTCTCCATTCCACCAGCGTCTATCAGCGTGAACAATTCAAAGCGGAGACTGGGATCAAAGAGACTTGGCTTGATTAGGTTGTAGACAAATATATTGTGAGTTTTTTCTGTTGTGCAGATAGATCTGTTGTTCTTTCCCACATTATGTTTCCATATCCACTTTGTGTGCAATTACTGTGTGTATTCGGTTTTGGTTTTCACTTTTTCAGCCTTCCAACACTTTTGTGAATCCAATACAGTTTGTTTGATGAATTATTATTAATGAAAACCTGCATTAATAAGATTTACTGCATAACAATATGAATACGACTTAGTTAATCGGTTTCATGTATTAAACAAACTTTTTACATAATTCAGAACAATTTCTGGAGCCTGAACAAGTATCCATGCTTCATAACTCCCATCATACCGCTTTTGAACAATTGAGCCGGATCTGACCCATTGGTGTTATCAACACTTGGAGGTCTAAGAGCTTCATCATTGCCATGGAAAAGTCACAATGGAACAAGTAGGCATCAAAAGCACATGCTCTAACCCAATTCCAAGTTTTTTCCCTAATCGTCAGCTGCTGATCAGCATAGAGGATTCCTTTGCCTTGCATAAGATTCCGGTAGCTGATCTAGGTCCCTCATTGTCCATTGCCAATTATGCCTCCTCGAATGAGGATCGCTGCAGGTCTTTGTGGAATTGAAATTGTGCTCTTCGTGATGACACAAAGCCATAAGAATGAGGTTTTTATGCTGAAGCAGGTGTTGAGTGGCTGTAGTTGCATCTTGATCTCATGAGGTGAAGGAACTCAACATCCAAAGATGGGTCAGGCTTACGAGTACCACTGAAGTTGTAGAGATGGTTTTCAAAGAATTTGCAGTGGATCACTCCAATGCTGTAACTGTGAGCACCTGAAAACAAATAGATGAAACAAAGACTTGATATCTCATACTTACAGATGCAGCTATTCCTTTCAAAAACAAAGAAGGGAAACAACCACACTATGACAAGAAAATACCATCTCCTAAGCAGACGTATGTCTTACAAAGCAAAGAAAATTTAGCTAAGGCAGATATATGAAAACATAAAACCAAGCCATCGAAACAGTCATAACCAATACAGAAGAGCACAAGAAGGATGAATACGAAGAGGCTAACAGTTTCTATTTCATCAAATGCCCTTGCTGCAAATGATGCAATCGTCTAGCGTAAGTTATCTTCTGGAGAAAGAAGTTCACAAATTGCAAGGTCACAGAAAGAAAGGGTGATGTTTCTCTTTCCATACACAAAGGATAAAAAGGGGCCACCAGCCTGAAATTCATGAACTCAGTAAACTACATTTAACCCATTTCTCTGTGGTTGCTAAGGTTGAAAGTAGAAGTGGGAGTCTTCTACTTTCAGCAAGCGGAAGTGTTCCAGCAATAATACGGGTTACTCAGAATGAACGTGTAGTTTATAAAAGTAGAGACTGCCTATATAGGGGTTACTTGGAATTGAATGTATAATCTATGAAAGTAGGGACTACCTACATATAGTGATAAGACTCTCATTAATCCAAGCTATTACTAATTAGTAGGGATTTGTCAAATCATATTATGATAACATTATAGTTCTAATTGATATTGATTTCTTGTCTAACCACATAATGTCTCTTGATTAGTTGCACAGAATAAAGGACTCTAAATCTTAATTAACACGAGACTCCATAATTTCCTCAACACCAATTAACTCGTTGACCAAGTTAATTAATTGACAAGAAATCAATAAATCATATTCATTGGCACTCACATGCTTACATTCTCCCACTTGAGTATCAAAGAATATAGTACCCATTTTAATTAGGAAAGGTGAGCACTGAGTCCTATAAGATTTGCAACTGTGCCCTTAAACAACTTGTCACTGTTAAGATAAATGTTGAACTATAGAAAATGAAACATTTGCACTCTATAATCACAAATACTTAATTTGCAAGCACCATGTTGTAGACAATATTTCAATGTATTTCAAGTTGATGAAACCACCCGTCAACTCATTTCAAGAAACCGATCCTCATGAAAACTCATGGCTCATAGATTTTTGTCAATTAAAAAACTGATACAAATTTTGTCTCTTATCAAAACTTATGAACAAAAGGTTACTTTCAATTATTTACCACTAACACTTTAATTTAATAATACATAAACAATTTCAAACTCTCACTGATTAAAAGTGATAAAACTACATAGACAGTGGTGGGGACTTTTAGGTCGAGGTGGACTTGGGCTTTGAGAACGTCCTCTTGTCTCCCTTGGTGCAGGTTCGCAACAAGTCCCGGGATATCTCGAAAGAGATAGCTTATCTTAGGAGATACCCCGGTAACATCAACGGCTCAAAAATAGCATGAAAGATCAAGATAATGACTTGCTTAAATGAAGCGTGGTGTGGAAGCTAGAAGATTACTAGTTTACATAAGAGAGAAGGTTGGCATGGTTGCATGGCATTCTTAGCTGCATGTTTTGGGCTTTCCTAAGGTCATAGCAAGGCATCTAATGGTTGAGATGTTTGATAAAAGGCTATGGAAATTGCTAAAGCTGCATGAATGGTTATGCTTGAGGCTTAGAGTATGCTCCTGGACAAAATGGAACTTTATGGGCTTCTTCCTGGGTAGTTTTATTTTACTGCATTTTCTCCATTTTTCGCTCTGTGTTACTTTGAAATCCCTCATGTAATGGCTTATCCCTCTCCTTATGTAGGTGAAGGGTTCTTGTTCTAGATTTCAAGGGAATATCCCTTTGTGGCTTGGTCTTCCCTTCCTTTCTCCCTAGTTATCTTATTATTCCCCTTTTGGGATAAACTAGATGCACTGTTAAGACCTGCATATTGTTTATTCCCAAGATGTGGCTTTCGCAGGCACTAAAACTAATAGCGCATTTCACGGCTTTTGCTCACTGGCTGTCTGTGCAGGCTGGGAAGGGAAAGTCGGCATTAAATGCTTGACTTGTTGGGCTTAACATGCATTTAATGCAAGAATCTAGTTTAATCCTAACTACGAGGGTTAGCTTGATAGGGAAAGGGATAAAGTAGGCTAGTTCTCTCTCGATGATGCCTGTGTGGAATACAAAGGGTATGAGCTTGGATCTTTGTTCTCCCAAGCAACCCAAAGTCTTCCATGACCCCTATTTCACATAGGCCCGATAACCTTCCATAACCATCCACACCACAATCCACTTGGCAAGCCCTGATTATGTGACTTTGCTTTAGCATGATTTGTGGCTAATGAAGCATAGCGTGATGAATAGGCATGAGCATAGCGTGAACATCCGGCTTAATCACCACAGCATGGAATGCTTGTAAATATATTATTTGTCTATCCCGTGCCTTAGCATGTGCTTGGGCTTGAATGTAGGCTTTGCATGACAATTGGGTCTTAAGACTTGATTGGATTGGTGTGTGACATTTATGGGCCCCAACATTAGCCCCCTTGATTATTTGGGCTATGAGGTACTTTGAGTGGGCTAAATAATCAACCCCAGGCCCAAGAGATTCTCTTTTTGAATGTGGGCTTCCTGATGGGACTCTTCCTCTTCCGCTGTGACAGCTTATCACTCCATGTCATTATGCTCCCTTGTTTCTCGTGCACGTCCAATCATACAAAGAAACTCTGGGCATTCCCCCCCTCCACTTAGTAACCATTACAAGTTGCTCTTCTCCATAGAACAAGTATTTAATTTGTCTTTGCTCTGCCTCTTTTCCTTTAATTCTTATTTCTTCTTCAAATTTTCATAACTACTTTTTTTTTTCTCCAAGTTCTTCTCTGCTTTCTACACTGGGTTGTGTCCTCTCGTTCATATTCCTTCGAGTTATACGACAAGGTTTTATCCAGGTAAGGAAATTCTTCCCTGGACCCCATTTCGGATTTTTCTTCTCATTTTTGTCTTCTACATTTACCATGTGATGAAATTAGGCATGCATCTTTCCTCTTTTGATTGTGTATTTCAAAGATTCTGGGGTTTCACCATGGACGCGCAAGGCTTGTAGATCTTTCCTTCGGGAAATCGAACTCCACTTCTTGGGTAACCTTACTGCTTCAAGATAATGTGTGTTTTCCATTTGCGATCTCTCTCTTGCTTTCCATGTATGTTGTGTGATTGTCATTTAGCCTTACCTTTTTGCATGTTGGTGCACGCTTGAGTGGGATTGACTGACCAATTGCATTGATCAGCTTAGTCATGATTAGCTTGACTGCATGTATAACTTGTATTTTGCTTAGGTACGATATGGAACATTTTCCCTGACTAGATTTTTTAGGACTTTGATAGTATGGCATGTGTAGGGAAAGATGCATGTGCTTTACATGATACCATGTAGGGAAAATAGTGCCATATTAAAGTCCTAGAATTTTGCATTAAGGGCTTTGAATTTATGCACGTACCCTTTTGCTTTCTTGGGGCACATTTGTTTGATTTTCCGAGGTAGATTTGTTATCGTGCTTCGCCTTGTATAATTGCACGTTTCCTCTTGCATGCTGCACTGGCTTGTGATATCTATGGTTTAATGCTTGCTTTCCATATATGCATTATGGTTGCGGAGTCACCAAAGTGCCTAATTGCGGTTGATGGGTCCTTCACTACTTAGGACTGACTTTGACGAGGCAAGCCACCGCTTCCTCTTGGTTATCATATCAAAGCTTTCAAAGGGGAAAAGCCTTCCTTAGATTCGGTTTCTCCTATTGATCCCATACGTATTTCTCGGTGATACATCGAGAGTGGGTTGTTTCCCGCTATGCCGATCCATTTTGAGTTCTCTTGTGGTGAGGCCACTTGTTGGGCAGATTAGGTGGATACCGAGCATAGCTTTGCGAACCAGAGCACGTCCTTGATAAGGGCCAAGGTTTTGGACGCTGTCTTCATAACCAAGAAGCAGGTTGTTCATCTCGAGCCCGAATTTATTCGCCACGTTAGGCGATGGAGTACAGAGACCCATACTTTTGTTTGTGCTTGGGAAGAATTTACCCCCACTTTGGAAGATGTTGCCATTATTATGCATGTTCCAATTACGGGTAAGTGGATCCTTTCCGTTACGTCATTCCTTCTTCAGACACCGACATTTTTTATGTTTTGAAGAAGGGTGTTCCTACCTCTCCAAGCAAGGTTTTTCGCTTCAATGAATGGATCAAACACTTTTGGCAGAACAAACAAGAGTCAAACTGCAGGTTCGAGGCCATGTTGTGCTTGTGGCTAGGCCGCTTTGTCTTCTATAATAGCAAGAATACCTTCAGTCATCAAGTGATTCATTAGGCCAGGGCAATCGCATGCAGCCAAGTTGTTCTGATGGCTTCATTGTTTCTCGGGCTCCTTTACCACAAAATAGACCAGCTTCACACTCTAAAAGAGCAGGTCGCGAGTAGTGCCCCGTTGAAAAGTTATCTCTGCGCTAACTTCCTGCAAATTTTCTTGTGGGAGCACATCAAAGGTTTGAAGATAACTCTTTACCCCTCTGGTGTAATGAAGAGTTGTTATGTTATTGACTCATCATCTTATTTACCTGAGAAGCTCATTCTAGCTTATCGCTGGTTTGGGAAGATTCCAGCAAAGAAGCATGACTTCCTAAAGCATCTAGATGACTTGAACAAGTTTGTTTTTCGTCTATACGTGTCACTCCTCGAAGGTTTTTCTTTCGTGAAGTTCTTTACTGATGTTGCATGTGGTGACGATCCAAGTGTGACGTTGATTCTCTATCCAAGAATCTGGATTTTTCTTTGCTTACTGAAAAATCGTTCATTGTGTTGGCTCATTTCGTTCCTTTCCAGGGGAAAATAGTGAGGAAATGAGTGCAGTTTACTCTCATTTCTGGGTGCGACGGCAACTAGGCTTTGACTAAGGTGTGCCAATGTCTTTCCCCGCTAAAGTTGAGACCTCTTTCAACAATCTATTTTGGAATTTTGTATACGCGTCTCCAAAATGTTTTCGCCCTTTTTTTAGTATATTACCAACTGGACTAGGTATATGGCATATCTAAAAGCTATGCTGCTTATTGGTTGAAGTGTTTCTCTGCTATCTCCAAGTTTCATGTTAACAAGCAGTCGCAATTGTCTCCCAACATTGTCAGCCATCCCAGGCTAGTGTTAGAGCCTATGACTGCTGCTTCCAGTTTGATATGCCAATGCCCTACTACAACAGAGGAAAGCAATGTTTTGGGTGACTCTTCCTAGAATACTAAAAAGAGTAGGTCATCCAGTGTTGGCAAAAGAAAGTCTACAGGTCAAGGGAAAAAAACGATTTCGAGTATATTTCTTGGCTTGACTTCTCTTACTAATCTTCATCTTGCATGTTTTTCCTAAGTGTTTTATATGTTATGCCTCAGATGATGTAGTGAAACACTTCAAGCCTCGTGTGGTAAAGGACGGTCTTCCCAACAATAAGCCTGATGCTTCCCCTACTTTAAAGAAATCGAAGAGCGAAAGGTCCTCGAGAAAGCTAAAGCTTGGTAATGAGTCATATTCCCTTGTTTCTTGCTTTTATTGCTTTGTGGTTGTGTGCTGATTATAAATTTTGTTATAGTCAAAACTTCTACCAAGGAAGTAGCCCCCGCTGGCCCTACACGTATGACCAGGAGTGCTCGAGCATCTACCTCTTCCGACACTCTCAAGCCTCATGAGTTCCTTAATATTACTGAGGCAAGCAAGGAAGAGCGGAGCGCTAGGGAAACTGAAGGCGATGAGGCAGCTGGAGAGGGTTTGGCTGCCAAAGAAAGCAATAATACAAGTGTCGAGTCCGACCCTGAAAGTAAGGAACATCCTCAAGCTTCCCTAAGGAATGACGAAAACAGCAGCAAAGAATTAAGCAGCAAGGATAACAGCAAGGCAGCAGAGGATACAAAGGTATGCCTCCCTATTCTCTATTGATGCTTGCCTTTGCATGAATTTTCTATTGTCTTCTTTCCTTTTAAGCCTTTGAATATTTAGCTTAAGCTTGCATGTGCTTATAGAAAGTAACTAAACTTCTTCTAGCATGTTTACTTCATGTTTTTGCATGTGCATGTATAAGCATGTTGATCTGTTTGAACTCTCCCTTGGATAACTCTTGTGAGCCTTGCTACTTTGCATCTTTACTTGTTGATATGTTTCCTTACTTGTGCATGTTTTCTTTGCTTTCCTTATAGGTGAAAGATGGTGCTACATAAGCGATAAAAGATGTTCAAACCCCCAATTGCGTTCTTCCCGAGCCTACAGTTTTTCCTGAATAGGTTCTTTGCTCTGAGGATCGAACTTTGGCTAAAGAATAGGCATCGTGGCATGAAGCCTTCAAGAAGCTCAAGCATAGTATTGCCAATTAAGCCAGGGTATTAAGTTCGATTGAGGAACTAATTCCTTTCGGTGAGGCTTTCTCTTCCCGGATTAACTTTAGAGTAAATGTTCGTTCTGGACTAGTTAAGGAGTTGGGCAAGTTCTTTGAGTGTGCTGGTGATGCAGATGTGAGCTTGGTAGGCTTATCTCCTTTTATGCGTAGGAAGATCTTCGAAGAACTCGGGCTCCTGCTTTATGATATGGAGCACACTTCCCTATTAGAACTCACCAAGCACATATTGTTAAGTTAGCGAGATATGATCAACGATATAGCTGCTTTAGGTGTGCTAGTAGGTTTTCTAGTCGAGAAACTGGGAGAGTTGCGCAATACCATGTTTGGACTTCAGCTTGAAAATGAAAGGGTGTCTTGGACCAATTCATCAAAGTCAACAAGTCAGCAAGTCCATGAGATTTGCATCCTCATCTCCCCATCTTTCAGCTTGAGGCCATGGTGTATCATAGCTCTGCAGCTTGGAGTATTTGCACTAATAAGACTTCTCCATGTTCCTGGACGGTTCCCAAATAGCTTCCGATGGCTTGGGATCGTAGATTTATGGATGGTAATCATCGTCATCTCCAGAGGATGTGATGACATCTACCATTTCCTTCCCTCGGCGTTTCTGCAAAGTGTCAATGTCTATGGCTTACGTCTTGCATAGAAGCTCTAGCGTTCCTTCACGGATTTTTGCATGGAGAATTTTTTGCAAAGTTTGGCATACAATAAAAGGATGGTAAGGACAGTACTTGGGATCCTTTCTGTCTTCCCTGAAAGGGGGTTTATACGGCCAGGGCATCTTGGTGGCCCCATCTGCAAGCATGGTATCAAGGATGGCTTGGAAATCCTCATCGCTGCATACTAATGCTGGATAAGTTTTCCTATCGCTCTCTATTTCTTTCTTTTTTTGCGAGTTGTAGTCAGATCTGTCATCCACGGCTAAGGCATGATGAGCTTCTTTCTTGTCAGTTTTACAGGATCTTCTCGTGGAAAGTTTGACTGACAAGCTGGTCTTCTCACTGCCTTCAAGAACCTCGAAAACTAGCTGATATCGATGTTCTCCAAGTACACCATGTAATCAGCTACAATGTTGTTGATGTAGATCTCCACAAGAGCTTCATCGTCCTTCTCGTCATAGCAGTCAAGGGTGAAATCTCGGAAACATTTGACAAAAGTCACCGGATCTTCCCTGTGCTTTTGGCGTGTATTGTTGAGCTGAGTTGTCGTGACCTTTTCCTCATGCTGAAAGTATTTTTTACAGAACTTGCCTACCAGCTCTTCCTGGGTCCAGATGGAACCTAGTGCGAGGATGGTGTACCAAGTATAGACATGATCAATTAGGCTTTTTGAGAACTCCCTAAGGCATAGGTTACACTCGCCGACATGAGGACCCAAAGCCTCAATGAAACAGTTTATATGTTCCTTAGGGCTACCATTCCTCCCGTCAAAGAAAACAAGGTTGGGAGCCTCGTATCCTTTAGGATATAACATGTGGAGAACGATATTTAGATATGGTGGCTTAGGAACGTATTTCCAGTCATTTGAGCTCCTGCGCAGCTCCTTTTCAAGCATGGATATGATGTCTTCTAGAGTGACAAATAAGTGGTGCTTTCTCATGACCCTTGCCTGCAGTAGTAGCTGACTCCTCCTAAGAAACATTTTCCCTGGGCATGCAATCCTTGTCACTAGCTTTCTCGCTTAGCTTCAGGATTGAGTTTTTCAACTCTTTTACGGACACGGCAATTTCTTTTTGGGCTTCACCCAATGCATGAATGGCTGCAATGATGTCCTGTATGTTGTATTCGTCCAGGTTCTCCTAGCTCTCCTAATGTTGGCCTTCACGTTAAGATTCGTCAAGTCGGGAAGCAGCCTCACCTGCGTCTGAGGTATTGCCGCTCCTGGGGGTGTTTCTTCTAAACCTGGGAGCCACTGAACAAAGATTGCGACATATCCCTAGCAGAGACGCCAATTTATGTTGGGGGACTTTTAGGTTAAGGTGGACTTGGGCTTTGAGAACGTCCTCTTGTCTCCCTTGGTGCGGGTTCGCAATAAGTCGTGGGATATCTCGAAAGAGATAGCTTATCTTAGGAAATACCTTGGTAACATCAATGGCTCGAAAATAGCATGAAAGATCAAGATAATGACTTTTTCAAGTGAAGCGTGGTGTGAAAGCTAGAAGATTATCAGTTTACATGAGAATGAAGGTTGGCATGGTTGCATGGCATTCTTAGCTGCATGTTTTGGGCTTTCCTAAGGTGATAGCAATGCTTCAATTAGTTGAGATGTTTGATAGAAAACTGTGGAAATTGCTATTGATGCATGAATAGTGATGCTTGAGGATTAGAGTATGCTTTTGGACTAAATGGAACTATCTGGGCTTCTTCTTGGGTGGTTCTATCTTACTATGTTTTCTCCATTTCTCTCTCTGTGTTACTCTGAAATCCCACTGTAATGGCTTCTTCCCCTCATTCTCTCCATTTTACTCTGAAATCCCCCTGTAATGGCTTCTCCCTCTCCTGATGTAGGTGAAGGGTTCTTTTCAAGATTTCAAAGGAATATCCTTTTATGGCATGATCTTCCCTCCATTTCTCTCTAGCTATCCTATTATCCCTTTTTGGTGTAAACTAGATGCACTGTTGGGACCTGCAGATTGTTTCTTCCTGAGACGCGGCTTTCCCAGGTTTATTTCCACAGGCACTAAAACTAGTAGCGCGCTTCACAGCTTTTGCAACAACTCAGTAAACTAGGACAAATGTTGATGAATACAAAGAGCTTCCTTTTAGTTAAAACCATGAATACGACTCTCACACTTCTTCTACTATATATAAGTAGGATTAGATTTCCAACTTTTCTCCTCCAACAACTCAAATGTATCCATGCTTCATAACTCCTATCATACCGTTTTTGAACAATTGAGCCGGATTTGACCCATTGGTGTTATCAACACTTGGAGGTCTAAGAACTTCATCATTGCCATGGCAAAGTCACAACGAAACAAGTAGGCATCAAAAGCATGTATTCTAACGCAATTCCATGTTTTTTCCCTAACCGTCAATTGCTGATCAGCATAGAGGATTTCTTTGCCTGGCATAAGATTCCGATAGTACAGGGTGCTTCCTCGAATGGGGATCGCTGCAGGTCTTTGTGGAATCAAAATGGTGCTCTTCGTGATGACACAAAGCTGTAAGAATGAGGGTTTTATGTTGAAGCAGGTGTTAAGTGACTGTAGTTGCATCTTGATCTCATGAGGTGAAGGAATTCAACACCCAAAGATGGGTCAGGCTTACGAGTACCACTGAAGTTGTAGTTGCATCTTGATCTCATAAGGTGAAGGAATTTCACATAGACCCGATAACCTTCCATAACCATCCACACCACAATCCACTTGGCAAACCCTAATTATGTGACTTGGGCTTAGCATGATTTGTGGCTAAGGAAGCATGGCGTGATGAATGGGCATGAGCATGGCATGAACATCCGGCTTAATCATCGCGGCATGTCATGCTTGTAAATATATTCTTCGTTGATCCCATGCCTTGGCATGTTCTTAGGCTTAAATGTAGGCTTTGCATGACAATTGGGCCTTGAGACTTGATTGAATTGGTGTGTGACATTTTTGGGCCCCAATAGACAAATTATTACTCCCATTGATTTAAAATAGTAAAGAACTCATAAACGCACATACCTCTTAAACGCTCCCACTTATCAAGCATTAGTAAAAGGGTTTATAATTACAAAACTTGAGGATTCAACATCAACTACTAATTTTTCTGACTTCATCTCTATGCCAAATGTTGCAAAGAAGTGAGTGACTGAAAAGCTAAACAAAAAATCATATGGTCAATTTTATTCTTCTAAAATTTGGCAGACACATACAACTTTAACTAGATGTTTTCTGATTGCAGCAAAAGCATATAATTCCATAATCATCTTTGGACATAATCCAATTATATTAGTTTTTCACAATTAAAACATAAAATACAAGCTCAAAATATATAGCTGAACTTCAACACTTTTGAGCAGATGAAGTATATACAATCTTGTCAATTCATGTTTAACCGTACATTGATTTATAGTTGAACTGATTATGAAAACACTTTTGAACATATTAGTTATCCATCAATAACATATAAATCATAAATTTAGTTTCTTGAACAATAAGAAAAAATTAATAAGCAAACACATTTGAGCAGAAAATAAATTGTTAATAGGGGTTGTCAGTTGCTTGCAGCCTTCACAACCTTACAGGGTTTTAAAATAGAACAAAGTGGCGGGTAAAAAGAAGGCAAAATGACAAGAATACCCTCATGACTTCAAAGTTTGCTAAATTTTTGTTAGAAAAATGGCATAACACCTTTTATCCATAGGTAGTTAAACAATAAATCAAAGCACCATGAGCATTCTCCCTTACACCCAAGGTCTCAAGTTCGAATTTCTTTCACCCCCAATATCGCTTTTTATGGAAAATGCAAAGCCCCATGACCTCATTAGAATCAAAGTCAACAAGAACAATAACAACAAAAAACTTTATCCCACTAAGTGGGGTTGGCTATATGAATCCTAAAACGTCACTATGCTCGGTTTTGCTTCAAGTATTCCGTTAGCTCCAAGTACTCATGTCTTTTCTTAAAGTATCTTTCCAAATCCTCCTAGGTCTTCTTCTACCCAGTTTGCTCTGAGCCTCTGTCTCATAATCACACTTTCTAACCGGAGTATCTATAAGTCTTCGTTTCACATGTCCAAACCATCTAAACCAATTTTCTCTTATCTTATATTTAATTGCGGCCACTCCTACCTTACCTAGATATCCCGTTCTTAATCATGTCCGTTCTCGTGTGCCCACACATCTAACAAAGCATTCACATCTCTGCTATATACATTTTTGCACACGTTGATGCTTGACCGGCCAACATTATGTGGCGTACAACATTGCTAGCCTTATTGTCACCCTACAAAATTTTCCCTTTAGCTTTAGTGGCATTTGTCAATCGCATAACACTCCCAATGCACTCTTTCACTTCATCTATCCAGCTTGTATTCTATGGGTGAGATCTCCCTACAATTCTCCCTTCTTTTGCAATAAAGATCCAATATATCGAAAGCGTTCACTCTTTGGTAGAAGGTTTTGGTTTTAAAGCATTGCAACAGTGAAAAAGTGACTTGAATCTTGATATTCCAAATGCCATCTTATCTTCGTATCACCACAACATGATACCAACTTGCAAAGGGGACCATGCACCACCTCATTTGAATTCTTAAGGGGCACCTACTCTCGGATTAATTTGCTAAAATGTTAAGATCAGTTGAGCATGAGTTAATCGTATCACTGATACTTGCAATCCAAATTGTAATACTTCCTACTCTCCAATCCTCAATCTTATCTCATTGGGACTCCTATTCCCACTAAACTTGCACTTCATATACACTGTCTTTGACCAACCTAAGCAAAGACATTTAGTTTCCAACACTTCCGACCAAAGATTAAGCTTCACATTTACTCTCTCATGCATTTCATCTATCAAGACTATATAATCTACAAAAAATACATACACCTAAGGATATCAATCATATCATCTTAAATATGTCTCATTAACTCATCAATTACCAACGCATTGTGAATGTGATCTTGTATGCATCGTGCACCAATGCAGTTCCTCTTTAATGGATATCCATCTTCCTATGGAATTACATAAAAACAAAAAATGTGCAGAAATCTTTTATGCACAAAAATCTGCTGAAGAAGACAGGTACAACGACTAAACAGTCTCCAACAACTAAAAAATGTAATGAAATTACAGCACAATCCAGAACTTTACAGAAGCATGCTCATGTGGCATGTAAATGGGAATCCATGCAATGGCTGGTAAATAAAAAGATATCGAATTGCTGTAAAAATGGTATATATTTAAAAGAAAATTGCACAGTAAATCCAAGGAAAACTCCAAGTCCCCTGAGGGCTGGTAGAGTTTATCAAAGATTACATGAAGAATTAACCAATCCATAATGCTATTTCGAACACCCTTTTACAATCATACTTTGTTGAGCAGCGGCACGTGTTCTAACTATAGTCTGCCGTTCCGCACGAAATCAGTAACCCGAAGAGGATACTAAGACATTGTGTTCCTTTAAACGCTTCTGGAAATGAGCTAAACGATTTTGTAATTGCAGGATGCCTGCAGCCTTCTGAGATAGAATGGCATTCAGTCTAGAAACATAATCGTCCAGCTGATTCCCGGGTTGATCTGCTTCTACCAAGAGATTCATCTCCTGCAAATGCATTACACAAGTCAAAACATCATACGTGCAGACAAAATAAGGTCTTCCAAAGCATATCCACATGGTTGGAAAAACTAAAAAAATGTTGTGCATCAGGTTCTGTGGAAGCGTAAACACAAAAACACGACATAAGATAGCATTTAAAAACTCTAGAAACCTCATCCAACTTGTAGGCTCTTGCATGCTAAAATATGACCCAGCGAATTTTGTTCAATCGCAACCACATACCTCTTTAACAATATTCATAGTGTCCTCAACTTGTTTCCGGTGAGCACTTACAAGATCTTCCTCCTCCTGGAAAATGCAACATAGGCTTTGCAAATTAACTCTAGGTTATATAGTGGTTAATCCTATCTGTAGAAATTATAGAAAGGTTGTCTCACAAATATTTCTGGTGACTGTTACACCACGCTATCAAATTATTGCTCATCTCACAAATTTATCCACCACACAATTTCTAAAATATTTCTACTAAGTCTTTGTACTCAAATCTCTTTTTGTTACCTGTAACAGGGCATTCAAATCGTCATCTGAGTTTGAGTTCCTTGAATGAAACTTTGGCAGTTCTGATTTTGTCTGACCATTGGGCTTACGTACTTTGTCCTCTGTAGCTGAGACATTGTACTGCTCTAGCTTCCCATTTCTCTTCCATGATGTTTTGGCCTCATAATAAGACTCTTCTGATGCATCAAATTCCTCCTTTTCAATTTGTTCAGTCCATGTATCATTTGTGTCAACTTCGTAGGCAGAAGCAGTGGGCAAAGCTGAAGATAGGGGTATATTTGTTGATTCCTTGAGGTTTAGTGTTGAAGGTAACATATCCTTCTTAGGGTTGTTCCCTTTCGAAAGGCTTTTGACCCTAGAATGTGATTTTAATAGCAAGAAACATTAGCAGGTGAACAAACAAGCAACATATATACCAGAAAGTTTACTGGTACAAGAATGCATCTCACCTGTCAGCGTATCTTAAAGTATTGAGAGTATGTTCACAGGATCCTGAGCTTGGTGATATGCACGATATCATCACAGTACGGGAGTCACCAACAAATGAATCCCTAAGAACTTCCGTTAGTTTACTTCCTCGGAAAGGAATATGACCCTGGTCATTGTCAAGAGCTCTAATGCATTCCTTTAATGCCAGTAAGCTCTTATTAATCTCAGCTCCTTCCATTCTGCATTGAATTTTTTCAAAACAGCAATTTTAGCTAGAAGTCCACAATTATCGAGAAAAGAGCATCTACATCTTATGTGTGACTTATTGATAATGATACTAAATAACAATAAAAATAAAATTGAAAATCTTAGATGTGACTTGAGCTATGGTCCTTTTCAATGTTTTCATCCACTGATGTGAATCGTGACAAACTAAAAATCTCTACTACCCCATAATCATAGAAAAATAGGTGATTTCAGATACTTGTCTAATATATTAAACGGTGACTTCTAGTGCTGTATGCTACCATGTGACATGCATAAAAGCAATATTTTGGTTTTCGTTTGGGATAAAATAGATTGAAGATGGAATGGATTATACCTTGTCTGTTTATCATTATCTGTAGTATCTGCACCCCGTTCACTTCCAGCAAGATCTATAAAGGACAGCTTGCCGACAAGACGGGGAGGTTTCTTTTCATTGCCATCAACTGACCTCTTTATAGCAAGCTGAAGTATTGCATGTGAACGAGAGGATTCTTCATTTGCACCAGTTGTACCAGTACTTCTTGTGGCACTTCCTCTCTCAATGAGCTCCTTAATGGTCTCCACATCTGACACTCTATATTCTTGCAAACCCACGATACAAACCTGTTGTTTACCATCTTCTCTCATGCAAAGCTTTCTGTAGAATTCAAATTGTAAGTTTCAAGTTTCAAGATGTCATAAACCTCTAAATACTAACTAGAGAAGAAAGGCTAGAATGGCTTACTTTCGATCACTGAGGAGATCAAAAAGTTTCCCCCCATATATTTCGAAGAAGCTCACAAACAGCTGAAATCCCTGGCTCCGATAAGTATGGTGCATCAACCTCAAGATGTCTCGGGATGCCTTAAGAGGCAATGGTTTCATCGTATAAGTTTTTCCACTCCCTGATTGGGCAACCAAAAGGTAAGCACATGTTTACCATACTAATAACATATACCAAAACAAGGGTGAAAAGTTATAAAATGGAATTAATTGACCTTTTCTCTAATGCTACAGATATTCGGTCAATTCACTCTTGACAGTTTGAGGTGTGTGTGTGTGTGCACTTTATAGTCTTTACTTAAAGAGAGAGAGAGAGAGAGAGAGAGAGAATTGCATAGTTTTTAAGCATGTGAATTTGTTTGGGTCTGTAATGACTAATGATGAAAGGAAAAGAATACACAGTGGTGTTAGAAATTTACACCATTCCACAGTTAACATAGGATAATATGCTCAAAGTGGGATCTATCAGCAGGTGTCCTCACGAATGATTCATTGTTTATCAAAATAAAACCATGATTTGGGAGGGCTACTAACCAGTTTGTCCATATGCAAAACAGGTCGCCTTTGTGCGTTGGAAAATTATTGGAACTATGGGCTCCACAGTCTCATGATACACCTGAAAGTACAGGATAAAAACCGTATGATAAGCCTAAAACATATTGAGAGCCATGTTTAGTTTATAATCTTATTGATTAGAATCCAATCATTCTAGATTTTTACGTTTTTGTAATTTTTGTTTTATGAGATTCATTTAATAGCACTATACATACTTCATCATTGGACACTTCCTCATTCAACACTGCATCAAACACGAATTCATGCTTTTCCATGTATTCTGTTAGGTCAACCTGCAGAACATCAAAAGCAAACTCAGAGATATAAAGGCATTGGAATAGGTAGAATGATGAGCTAAGTATCAGGTTCACAATGGAGAAAGGGAATGTAAGAAACATCCTAAAAGATTATAGTGAAATGCATAACAAGACATACAAATAAAACACAAATCTTAAATATTTCCACACTACAACCACAAGTAGCAACAAGTTTGTGTACTTAGCAATATTTTTCTAACTCTCTTCTAAGCTTGACGCATTTGGAGTTTATTCAAGCTCGTTCATTCTAACTTTAAGTAATGCAGAATTTTCATCATTATGCGTATACAATTACTTCATCATTCTCTTGGGCACAAAAAGAGACACCTTCATTCCGGCAAGCTTAAGTGGCATTTACCTTGAGCTTTGTCTCATGAACTGTGACAGAGTTTGAGAGTGTATCTATGATATCTTCCTCATTCTTAGCTAACTCCTTTTTATTAAGTGGTCTCTTGCGTACCTGCATTCATGCCATCACAAAACAAATTTTAGAAATAAAATAAAAGACAAATATAACAGGCCTGGTGCTGCATGAAGTTCAAATAATTTCTTCTTAACCAATGAGGGCACTTCATATGTACGGGAATTACAACTTGTGAATCGGCAAATGCCTGGTGGTTTTATGGGTATTGCAATATGGATAGTGCTATTCACGCACCCATTTTTACCTCCCACACATGGCCGGAAGTTGAGAGGGGTGTGTGAGAAGTAAAAATGGGTGTGTGGATAGCACTACGCTTGCGATATTTCAGGTAAAAAGTATAAATCACAAGCACTAATTATGATGATATGACTGGACATACCACAACTTTGATCTTTGCTACAGAACTAGCTTTCTCTTTGTCTGCAGCAAAACTTTTCTGGAGGTTGTTTTCTGGTACCCGAGCCCTTTCTATTTGTTTGTTATTTGAAATGTAGGGTTCAGAATCATCAAAGCTTCTTCCCCGCGAAGGATAATATAGAGAAGCGCCATCGTACAACCCAGAGACTGGCAGCTGTACATGAGATACATAAGAACTTAGAAGGACCATACATCAAAAGTCATTTTTTATTAAATACAAAAAAAAATGAAACAAAAACGAAGAAAAACAAAACATCTATTATCAACAAAACAAAAATGAAACTGAACCTCATGTAAACATTAGTAGTTGGAAATGTAGACAAATTCTAATTCATCAAAAGAAAAGAGGAATGTACATACAAAGAAAAAAAATTCTTCCATTAACTCGCAGTCACATTACTGTGAATCCAAGTTTAAGATTTCCGAAGCAATAGGAGAAGTAAATGAAACAATTAATCACAAAGTTTATAATGGGAAGTTTTCATGAAAATAATTACAACATCAAGATGCAATAGCAATATAATGCATGGGCACAGACACATTTCCAAATACGGATCATAAAACCCGAACGGAAAAAATCTTTATTGAAATTCAGAAATGGAAAGTAACCCACATCAGGAATGAGCTCAGTATCAAAGGAATGCAGATCCAAAAGTCCAGGACTGAATTCATTGGGCGACTCCTCGTCGCTCTTCCTCCGGGAATTGAAGGGAGGTGTCGACGGAGCCTCCGCATAAAACTCATTGTACCCTCTCTGCGCATTCCGGTACACTCTAGAAGGCGGTCCTCCTCCACCTCCACCATAGAAACCATAGTCCTGCTTTCAATTCAACCAAAAAGCAAAACAATCAAATAGCTTAGATACAAAATTATACCATCAGATCTACAAAGATCAAGGCTTCAACATTTTAGTCAAAATCCCATCTGGGTCCGATCAGAATGTACCCAAAAAAGTTCAAAAAAAAAAAAAAATTTCAAGGGAAAAAACAATAAATGCTGATTACAATGTACCCAAATTTCAGATTTGGTAAATGTTTTGATTAAATTCGGATAGGTTTGATTGGGAAAGCAAAAAAATACCTGAGGAGGAGGACCAGATGAGTTGGAAGAAGACTGAAGGTGTTGAAGACCAGCAGACTGAAGCCACCTCCCATTGGACGAAGTCTCCAAGAAGTTATCAGAGTATTGCCGCTGGTGGTGCACCCCCGCCGCACCAGATCTTTGCCCTTGCCTCCCAACTCCGTTCATCTCTCTCTCACTCCGACCCGATCCAAATCTCAATCGGACCCTCCAATCAAAAACCCAGATCGGAACCTCAACCTCTCTCTCTCTCTTCAAGCACACAAAAAAATCTCGATCATTTATTACTGCAAGGGAGGCTCCTTTTTCACAGCTCGAAGCTTCTCTCCGAATAGTTTTCCAATTTTTTTTTAATTTTTTTTTTTTTTTAAAGTAAAAAATCTGGTGTGCTGTATAAGCTGAACTTTGGCGGACCTCCAGTAAACCCCAAGATATAGGAGGAGGAGGAGAAATGCCTCGAATTTTTGAAAAAAAACAGTGCGGCACATGCGGCTGAAGATTGACACGTGACACGGGATTTTGGCTCGGGGGGGACCCGGCATTCTGCATTCGAATGCCTCGGGCCTGTCATCACGTGGTGGGGCCGACTTGTTTTGTTGCGCGCTTGACGATCCTCATTCAAATTCTGTGACTCGCGGTGCCACGTGGCGAGGAATTGCCGGGGTTTTGGCTAGTGGGTCATCGGACGGCCGAATTTGAATAGTACGGATATCAAACCGGCGGTAAATGCTTGTATGGCGTTGGATTTTGGGACCCGCTTGGGCTGTTCGGCGCGATATTCCCTTCTCGAACTTTTACTTTCGGCTTTTGGGTTTGGACTCTTCAAAGCTCTTGTTTTATATAAATTGGTTCAAGTCCGGCCCAAAAAATCAAGAGTATAGGTGGATTCTTCAATTTAACAAGATTTTTCACAGAATAAGTAAAATGATTGACAGTGAACAATTTGAGGGACTCCTTCTACCGATTTTAAATATCAAGAATTAAAGTGAGAAGTTATGGCAATCTTAGATATTATTTTAACTAAAAATACTTAAGAAGTTCTACTATAAATATTGGCATTTAAACTTGTCAAGCGGGTCGAATCAAGTTGAAAAAAATTGTTTTGGTTTTGGCTAATTTGGTTTGCGATTTTCCCACTTAAAATGTCAAATTGAATACATTATTTTATTAGTTTTTGCATGTGTCTCTTTGTTATTGAACATCCTAACAACCATCTTCATTATGAGAAGCCTTCTCTCATCTTTTCTCTCCTCTTGTTTCTCCATTCTATCTATATTCACGACTTTCTCTTTTCTCTTTGCGTCTTCTACTTTTACCATTTTCCTCTCTTCCAATGTTCTAAAAATCGGCCTTAGCAACGTCTAAGCTCTAGGCGATTGATTACCGCTGCGATTAACCCCTAATCGATCACAAAATCGAAAAAGTATATAAGGCGACCGCCTGAGCAAGACTAAGGGCTGGTTTGGTATTGCTATGCTTTGAAAAAAAAATGTTTCTGTTGTGCTGTGAGCATAAGCAGTTGTGAAATAAAGCAGCAGAGTGTTTGGTAAACTTTTTTGTAAAAGTGCTTTTGAAAAAAAAAAAACAGTATTATAGTGTTTGGTAAACTTTTATGTAAAACAAATGTGAAAAAAGCCAGTTTTTCAAAGCTAGGTTTTGCAGCTTCTTGTTTTTGGCTTTTTTTTTAACTCGAAACTGTGAAAAAAAACTGAAGCTGAATGTTTACCAAACACAAAAATAGCTCTCAGCTTTTTTCAGAATTACCTTAGTAAACCAGGCCTAAGTGGGACCATGTGAGGATGGGCTAGACGGGCTTATATGAAGAACTATGCTAAAACCTGAGAAAAAAAATTGTTGCAGAATCGGCTGGGTAACTCGCAAAGAAGAAGATACTGTTTAATCTTTACCCAGACAAGATGGCGTCGTTTTTTAAAGTTGCAAGTGGTTTTGACAACATAATTATCCCATTTTTTGTCATTAAAATGACACCACCATCTTCTCTTTTCATGATATTTCGTTTTTATTATTCCTTTTTTCTTTTATCTTAACCCGGAAAGGAATTATTTCCGAATCCCTTCCTTCTGATCCACCAAATCATAGAATATGTGCCATTGAAATTTGATCAAACGGCTACAACACAGGGGTCCAATTTAAAAGTTATAATAACTTTAGCCGTTGGATCAAATTTCAACGGTATAGATTCCCTGATTTGGTGGATCCGGAGGATCCCTTTCCGTTTAACCCATCATCTTCTGACCGTTTTTTGGTTTTGGTAGTGTTTTATTCTGTTTCTTTTTAAGACCCCCACCATATTGTATATCCCACCAATATCAATAAAGCCTTCCTAAAGTAATACTCTATAATAGAATAACTTTCTTAAAATTATAAAAAAATTCGGGTCCCAACTTGGGACCAGTTATGTAATAAAATAAACTCCATATTATTATAATTTATAAAATTTTCTTGGTTTTATCTTAAGGAAAAACGCATCTACATGGTTATAATTATAAATCAATACAAAAATAAGTAAGAAATAAAATACATGGTGCCTAAGGAATCCTATTTAGGAAACGCAACACTCGTTAAGGATAAATAAGTTAATAAATAATATATTTTAACTATACATTTATTCAATAATAACCTGCCTAAAGTTATAAAATTGGTTTCGTCCTAACTATGTAACTTCATAGAGGTTTTACTATATTTACATAAAACTCTCACATTACATTTATATTCTTCTATTAAAAAATAATGTATCATACAATGCTTATATATATATTGTAGTCAATTTAATTAAAGTAGAATAAAACGCCTAGACCCTGCCTAGGCCATTTTTTGCCGCTCAATTACCGCCTAGCGATTTTTAGAACATTGATTTCTTCCTATCTTATCTCTCTTGAATCTTCCCCTTGGAACAATATTACCGAACCAACTGGTTATATTATCCAGTTCTATTTTCTGTATGGGGGTGAATAGAAAATCAGACTATTCCCCTTTGACAATGATCATTGGTTTAGTGACATCTTGGTCAGTTTAGGGTTATTACTTGAAGATGCCATGCAAAAAGTGTCATGAAAATGGGAAGAATGTTTGAAATCAGTACGAAAAGAAAGTTGGAGCCCTTTTTTAACAGCAAATAGTTTGAAAGTTTTTGGTAAAGTAAAAGGAAAAGATTCGAGGATTTATATGCGTCATTTCGAAAAATCAATCTAGCCGTCGAATCCAGACCGACTCATTTAGAGATCCTTAAATTTGACGGTTGGAATTAATGAAGATATGGAGAAAAATTTCTCGTTCTTCGTGTGCACACCACGAATGTAGAGTCTCATCATTGCAAGCTTTCTAGCACAATATTCAAGATTGCACATCGGATCACATATGCATAAAAAAATGTACGTACTTTATCTTACTCCTAAAGGCATGGTCTTTGGATAATAACCCATCCTCAAGGAGAATAGATTGGCTCTCAGATGGATAGTTATGGACAACTGTGGGACCATGATTTTCCAAAGTCGGAGGAAGGCTAACCACAATACAGTTACCCTAGAAGTTAGGTCATGGACTCACCAGCTCCGTGCAGAGTTGTATTAGACAGTGCGGTGGTGACATCATCACCCTATTCTGAGGCAATAGGTAGAGTGCTAGCAACGCTACTGGATGACCATGCTTGTTCTACAAGACACTTGATTTGATCCAGATATGGACATAATCAGACCTTTTAAGTCTTAAAGTTCCTACAATTTAGGAACTTGTGTGCGCCACAAGCAGTCACAACTCCTAAGAGGGTGTAATATCTAGTTTTAGATATCCTCTAGGATTCTCTTGGCTTAAAACGAGGATTTTATCCTGAAAAGGTCTTTCTCCCACAATATAAATACACCCATCTAGGGGTTATCTCTGGTAACACAATCTAAACGCTTGAATTCTCTTGCCCATTGCTTGAGTCTAAAATCATTCACTAATTTGACCGTCGAAGAGCCTTTAGCTGCACCTCCCCCCCCCCCCCCCCCGGGATCTAAGGCTTGCTTACGATTGTTTATCGTTTTGCGGGTCTCTCAAGTTTGTGCACAACCACCATTCACGATGGTGTGCGAATTTGGTTCCAACATCTTTGTATGTGTGCAGTGTGTGTAATAAGTGTAGGTGTATGCAGTGTGTGTAAGTACAATGTGTGAATATTTAATTAGCTCACATAGTTTGTTCATTCAATCATTTGTTTGTTCTTGTGAATTTTTATTGTACTAAGCATGTCAAGTTGCTAATGGATTTGCTATATTTGTGAATTTCATAAATTTAGATCGTTGGAGAGAGCACTTGGGCCTTTGGCTTTTTGAGGTATATTCGTTTACAATCATTTTATAACCTTATTATTGAATTTTTAATGTATGCTTGGATTTTAAGATGCACCTTTTTTTTTTTTGGATTTTCTCTTTTGTAAACAAAGAATTGGGCCTCAAGTTTTGGTGCATTCTCTTTCTTTTTCTTTTGGTGTATTTTGGTGCATTATCTAATTTTTGTGATGTTAGCTATGTAAAAGTAAATTCAATCTAAATGCAAGCTAAAATACTTATTCTGCCATATTGGTTAACCTTGATATTTGGTTTTAATTTATGTTGAATTATCTATGTTCGCCTGTGTTTTTTTGCAATTGGTTGAACTAAGATGTGCATTTTCTTGATTAATGTAATTGAAAATGCATTACAGAATCAGAACCCGCAGCAGCATGCAGACAAGTTTTCTAATTAACTGACTATAATTGCAATTTGTGTGAAAATATCTAACAAGGTGTTGACCCTAAAAACTTCTTAGCCTACGTGGCACGCAGGCCAAGTAGCTAATGAGCTAACTACGTCCTTTGATTGAATGCGATTGTGCCAACTAGACGACCGAGCTCAGTTGGTGAGTGCATGAATGTGGTGGCGGTGTCGAACACACTGCTGACTTATGTAGCTCGCGACTGCGGGCGAGGAAGGAACTTGTCTTGGCCTCTGGGTTCTAAAGCATGAAGACAAGGTTGTAGTTACTTCAAAGTTCACGAATTGTTGGTATCGGGCTCAACTACTTCAATTATATTTGTGCAAGTAAAAGTGCGCCGATCGGTACCAGACTATATGGACATAAATACTCAAAAGTACAAACTGAAGGTGTGTTTGATGGAGTTAGGGAGGTCAGTGTTTACTCAAATATGAAAGGGTTTTGCATAGAGCAAGAAATTGCGCAGGATAGATTTATGTCTTGAGTTGAATGGCCTTTGAATGTTGAAAACATTTTCTATTTGTAGGAGTGATTTTCACCTGGTGCCGAGGTAGAGTCTTACTCGGACAAAATCTCCTTGGCATATCTTGATCCAATAACGAATTACCTTCTCATTTGGATTGGACTCGATCACTCCTACCAGGCTTGGGACTCTGAACCTAGTCATCTTTTGGTATACAATTCACTCCTTGTTTTAACCAGACCCTTAGAATATTACGGATCTTCCTATGCCATCCTGATCTTCGAAGACTCTTGATTGAATCAGGATTTAACCGAATCCGTCCTTAATTTTCAAGTGTCCATCATTAATTCAAACTCAACTTACTGCTTTGGACTGAGCTTGTTATCCAAACAAGTCTGTCTATGGACTGAGCTTATAATCTTACCGAGCCCAAAGCCATTAATTTGAGCCCAAACACAAGGCAAAGCGGAAAAGGGCAAAAGGGCTTTTATAATTTGGGAGACAAACTTTATAATTAATTCGGAATCGCACACAACCGTACAAGGGGAGACAGACACCATGCAAGATACCTTCAATAATGGCATATGGAACCGAAGTTTCTACATTTTCACAAGCCACCGAACTAACACGCGAGTCAGCGGTCAATCACCAACCAACCAACCAAAACTTCCCCCATCCCATCCCAGAAAAATCCACCACCCACACCGAAGCTTCAAGAACTCATCGGCCCCACCCCCACCTCCTTCCTCAATCCCCCCATCATCTTCCCTCCAGATTTCTCTAAATTTGCACAATCCCCGCCTCCCAAAACCAACCAAATCTCCAGGTCTTCAATCTCCTCGCGGCATTTAGTTTTCGTTCAGGCATTTTCAGAAACACCTCGATGGCGGCAGAGGACGGCGCGGTCACAATCTACAACAGCAGCGCAATCACCGACGCCAACAACAAGAAGAACCCATATTCGATCAAGGTCGGCCTCGCCCAGATGCTCCGCGGCGGCGCCATTATTGAGGTCAACACCCCTGACCAAGCAAGGCTCGCCGAAAACGCCGGCGCTTGCTCCGTCATCGTCTCCGACCCGCCCCGCAACCGAGGCATTTCGCGCATGTCCGACCCCTGTCTCATCAAGGACATCAAACGTGCTGTTTCGATCCCCGTCGTGGCCCGATCACGGATCGGGCATTTCGTCGAGGCCCAGATCCTCGAATCAATCGGCGTCGACTACATCGACGAGAGCGAGTATCTAGCGATGGCGGACGAGGAACATTTCATAAACAAGCACAATTTCCAGACCCCTTTCATCTGCGGAGCTCAAACGCTCGGCGACGCGTTGAGGAGAGTGAGAGAAGGCGCGGCGATCATACGAATCCAAGGCGATCTAACCGGGTCCGGCAACGTCGCCATGACTGTAAAAAACGTCAGATCGGTGATGGGTCAGATTAGGCTGCTCAACAACATGGACGACGACGAAGTCTTCGCGTTTTCGAAGACGATTCAAGCACCGTACGACCTGGTTGCGCAATCCAAGCAAATGGGTCGGCTGCCGGTGGTGCTGTTCGCCTCCGGTGGCATCGTGACGCCGGCCGACGTGGCGTTGATGATGCAATTGGGTTGCGACGGAGTGTTTATCGGGTCGGATGTATTCAATTGCTCGGATCCGTATAAGCGGGTGATCGACATTGTTCAGGCGGTTAGGAACTACAATGATCCGCATGTGCTGGTGGAGGTGAGTTCCGGGTTGTCGGATCTGATGGCGGGTTTGGGTTTCGGTGAGGACAGGATCGAACAGTTTGGCAGCGGCCACGGAGGTGTTTGATCAGGCGACTTAATCATGTAACGTAGCTCTAAACTCTTTCTTTGTTTGGTGTTAAAGCATAGTGGAATGTTATTATACATGGATATCTGTGGCTCTCTGTTGTGACTAGTCACTTGTGTCCATTTTTTCATGTTGTATTGAGGCCAATTTTGTGAAAATGCAGCTAGGATTGAGAATAATAATTTCGTTTGTTCAACTCCGTCGAGATGTTTAGGAATAATGCTCTACTTAATTTGAGGTATTAATGAGAATAATTTTGTTCATCCAGACGAGTTGTATTTTGTTTTGTAATTTCGATTGATTGAGTGTTGATTCGTTTATTAGAGATTGAATTGTCGGAGAAGATATTGAATCGAGAGTATTTGGTGGCATGGTCGACATGTTTGCAGAAACTTTTCTTTTCGTGATTTCAATGAGCGATATATGCATATGTGTGAAATTGAATAGTGCGAGTAAGCAAGTATTGCTTGTTACGTGTAAGGAGGCTTGAGTGAGAATAACAGAATGTGGAACAATGAGATTGATGCATGATTGATTGTTATGGTGATTTTATTTTTCGGGGATTCTGGGGATGGTTGAGAATGCGAGTTCATCAGTATGTACTTGGTCGTGCGCATGAATAGATTATCCAGCGAAACCACGGTCAAGGGCATGGGCTTGACAGAATCAATGGGAAAAGAAAACCCTGTTGAGCTCGACCCTAGTTAGTTAAAGAATAGGTCTCTCTGCCCATTGCCAACTGATTTCGGATTTTGGATTTTAGGTCAGATTGTTGAGGCTGTGTCTAGCATTGCAACAAAATAAAACTACTGTATTGTCAGCTACTAGCATGGGAAATGCTAATGGCAGGGGACACAAGTGAATGGCTGAACCTGAAGAATTCTGCCCATTTAAATCTGCTGTCTTTCCTGTTTCTCAGCATGTGGGTCTCCTTTCCTAGGCTATACATAAATGGAGGGTGCATTTTACTTCGCCCTAGGTTGCCCTCTACCGCTGCTATAAGGTCATTTGATCATTTCTCGCCCGAGAATCTCTTTTCCTTTGATCATTTTTCTCGCTTGAGAATCTCTTTTCCTTGCTCTATTGCGAAGATTAACCAGCACCAAGTCAAGAAACATGTATTCTTCTGAACGGAATTGATGCAGGCAGGTCAATGGAATCATCCAGAAGGGTAAGATAGGGCATTCACCGCTAGATCGGTTGCAGCATTGCTATATAGGATGAGGAACCGCAGAAGAAGCAGAAAAAATGGCCGCAATCACCAGAAATCTGGTCGCATTTGCAACAGCCAGAGCACTCAGTATCCTTCCTCTCTTACACTTCCGGAAGGATTCCACAATGTCATTGTATTTCGGCAACGGAGTGAGCCCGCAATCTGGTTTTCACAACTCCTGCCAGCCCAGTGACTAAATCGGAATAACGGAGTAGTAGCTATAAAAAGTGTGTTACTGTGGATAGGGTATATAGAGGACACATCCTTTTTTACTTTCCGCACACACCCTTCACCCGTTTTAGCTTCAAACCAAACTAAATTGTTCTTCAATTGGCTCGGTTTGGTTTGAATGAAAATTCTTATAAAACAGAACCATACCGAACCACATCAGTTTTATTTCGCAGTTTTGATTTTCATTTTGAAGAGAGAACTACTTGTGTTGTCAGGTAGTAGCATGGGATGGGAAAATGCTAATGGCAGGGGACACTAGTGAATGGCTTGAACCTCGAGTTTTTTCTGCCCATTTAAATCTGTTGTCTTCCCGTTACTCAACCGATGGGTCTCCTTTGGTTAAGTGCAGCGGCGGGGCGACAGTTACAGTTTTTCACAACTGTGTTCGAGTCAAGTCACTTGAAAAAAAATAAAAGGCAAGTCGTCTTATTAAGCCACTCGAGAGAGACCCTTTTTAATTAAAAAAAAAAAAAGAGTCTATTCTATTTTCTCCTAGTATAGGCACCTCAGAGCAATCTCGTAAGCAGCAAAAACTGCCCCATTCACCAGAAAGGCTCTAGAAACCGCAGTTCCTAGTCCACGCCAGAGCACGCCATAACCATCCTCTCTAACACTCTTCTGAAAGCAATCAACAATGCCGGAATATCTGGGCGGGTACTGAGACAGAACCTGAGCCTGCAATCTCGTTTTCACAACGTCTAGGGGATAACAACAAATCCAGCTGGCTACTCCCGCAAGCCCTCCTGCCACCAGCATTGTTTGCAAGCTCTCTTCGCCGGTCCTTCTGCAGCCCGGGTGAAGCTTCTCCCTCATGTACTCATAAGTCCAGAAGTAGAAACCGAACGAAGGTGCATCCCTCAGGACAGTAATAGAAAGTCCTCTATATATTCCCCTTAAGCCTTCTGCTCTCATAATGCTTTTGGCAACATCTATAGGGCCTTTGGGGGATTGCAGCTGATGAGGTTTCGATTTTGCATCGGTTTGGAGTTGAAGCCGGATTTTTACGAGTTCTACAGGGCTGAGTATTAGGCTCTGTATAGCACCTGTGCCAATTCCCCCTAGATAAACACCTTTGTATGAAGGAGGGTCTTTGGCGGAAACGCAAGGATCGCAGGTTCGGGAGAGGATAGAGTATACCTGGAAAACTATGGCATTCTGCAATGAACAAATCATTTGTCAGCATTGATCAATTATTTTGAATTGGATGGTTTATGCTTAATTTGGTCACAATTCTTATATGTTGCTTTCGATGCAAGCAAAAACTTGTCTGACTAGCTAGCTATATCTCGAGAGTCGTACAAATCTATCGTCACTAGGATGTTTATCTGGTAGACCTTCATCCTTGTATTTTTTACCACGAATCTATCAGTTAAAAACTCTGAAATATAGAATACCTAGAGGATAGTTGAAAATCCACTCTTAAATTGATGTGAAACGTTGAAAGTTGTAATTACATAAACTTGCATTCACAAAGCATGCACAAAATTTGATCTACATTGTTAATCTTACATAGAAATTCTGTTTTGTCTAGGGTTTACGTGTGGTCAATGGTTTGAGCACCAGATCATGTAATAGTAATTTTGAAGTACCAACATCATATGTTTCGAGAGATTCTTAACAATTTTCGATTGTGCCAAAATCACATAATAAAATAGACACATGCAAAATGATATATAACGGCCCACAAGACAGATTATCCAGCATTCAAGCAAAAAACAATATCAATTTGTGAGTCGATAAGTTTGGTGGATATCATTATTATGGCCCATTGCTAGGTAGTGACTTGTAAAGAGAAACAAAACGCAAGTCCCATCATTTCGAAGACGTCTGAAATGCAAATACTATTAACAAAATAAAAAAATGACAAAACCTACCATCACCACCCCACAGAAAAGGCTTAGTCTCTGTTACAAACACGTAATCGCACTTGTGATTTGAGTCATCACTCATAACACTAACAATCTCTAATGACCAAACCACCAGATTTGTTTTGTTTTCTACTTCTATTATATATTTGGTAACCTCACACCATTCACCACGTCTCTTTTTATAAGAAAATTCTAATTCTCACTTTTGTTTACGTATAAACTTACGAGTCTGTCTTCAATACTACAAATGTTTCAATCGTTGGATTCAACTTTCATAAATATTAGATCTTTTATCTTCAATCTTAATTATTTATTTTATGTATCACTCAATATTATATACCCTTTGAAATATAGGATCCGATTAGCGTGTGACATCTACATGGAAGTTTATTAAACATTTGTCACCTTAGTATTCCAATTTCCAAGAAATGGTAACACCAAAGGCATTAACTACCCTCACAACCATCTTGTGATCAACATAAACAAACAAAATCAATCAATTTACAACTAAAAGAAAGTAAAATAAATATGAGATAATTTTTGTTAGATAAAAAAGGAGGAGGAGGAGAAGAACCTGGAAGGTAACGGCTGCCAGGGGAGCAGTCATGCCTCTGTAAAGGGCAACGGGGCCTTCAGCAGAGACAACATTGCGAAGGATGCTGAAGGCCGATGCCGAATGCGAATTCTGTTGCAAGATCCGGAGAGTGTCGAGCGGATAACCAGAAACTACACCAGCCATCCCTCCAACCCCTCCTGCCACAAATTCTCTTCCCCAACTGCTCGCAAGAAACTCGGGCCAGAAATCCATTTTCCCATTCACCAAACACCCCAAATTCCTATTTCCACCGCCTTATCCTCCTCTCTGATCGAAACCCAATTCTTGTTTCCCCTTTTCAGAGTAACCCAAATCAAAATTTCGCCTCAAATTGTAGGATCTGTGTTAAAGTTCAAACCTTTATCTCTCTCTCCCTCTCTCTGTGTGTTGGATTCTCTGCTTTTCTCTCAAAATTCGGATTCAGCTGGAAAACCCAATTCAGATACAAAAATATATACAATTCTGGAAAGGGTTGTGGGAATTTCCTTTCTGGGTTCTCTGTTTTCTATCAAAATCTCCTGAAAACGATGCAGAAACAACAAAATCAACAAAAAAGGAAAAAGTTATCTTTCTTTTCACTTCAGTCTTTTTTCCTCAATTGCTGCAGAGGCTGTTTACGGATTCCTTCAACACCGTAGAATTCAAATTCTTCTGTTTTCTCACCAATTTCCTCTCTCTCTCTCTCTCTCTCTGTCTCTGTCTCTCTCAACTAGGGACCGAAACAGAAGCCACTGGTTTCTAATTTGTGGGGAGTGTGCCTAAAAGGCTTAGCGCGAAGGCACGGCCAATATTTTCTTTTCAGAGAAGCAATCAGGGAATGCCAAGTGGACCACTAGCAGGCTCACACCTGGCAGCTGAGGATGTCCCAGTGCTTTCATCCTAGTGTACGTTAGTCTGGGATTGTGAACTTGTGAATCACATCCCAATCCAACCAATTTTCAGTGGTTGGCCGATGCAAGCAACAAAATGACGAAACCTGAAAGCCTCTGGCTGCTGGTGAAAGAATTACATGACACGAGATACACCGTCACCGTGAGCTTCTCGTTCAAATAATCGACTTATGTAAATTTTTTTTTACGTACTATTGTATTGTTAGTAGGAAACATTATGATGATAGTATATATGTGTTGTTTAAGTTGTTCTTGACTGCTCATGTAAGGCCATTTCTAACTAAGGGTTAGAGGCAACTTTTAGCGCCAATTTGAGCAAAACTTGTCTCCAGTCAAGGGCCAAAGGAATTAGTGCTAAGTTTAGCTAAAGGCAGGTTATACATAGTGAGCCCTCAGGCTCCTCGACGAACCGTAATATGTGTATCCTAAGCTAAGATAGAAAGATTTAGCAGTATATGGTTGGAGATGAAAAAATTTAATCCTATATTATACTTTAAAATATTAATTTTTAAAGGTTAAAATATAAATAAAACTCACTTGTGTTGCAGGGTATATATTACGTACTATTATTATAATATTTTCAAAAAACTATATACTTGTTTTACAGTGAGGGGATACACTTTTCAAAAACGAAACTTCAGTTTCAGACCTAGTTACACTTATTTTTCGCTCCTCCAGGATTTTAATGGCAAATGTTTTATGACAACGAGAATTGCTGGTAAAAAAGCTGTCATGTAGGAGACTTCTCGTTTCGGTATAAACGTCGTTACTATTATTTTACTGCAATTTACTTATGCTCTGAACATAATCTGTGTAAAATGGGTTGATCTCGCTCACATACGCACTTTAGTATTGGTTACTTTAGTCTTAAATTAGTAGCACTTTCCACATCACCATCACTTTATAGCTTTGTCACCTTCCAGATGTCAAGAAGCACAACCCGATTTGAATGTCTAAATTATTATAAAGAGTTGGAATGTATCAATTTGGCATCTGAGTTACGTGTCGTAATTCATTTTGTGGGGTAGCTATAATTATCATGTGAAAAGTTGCAGAGATTGCACAAGTGGGTTGGTACAAGGTTTGGCCTTTTGTGCCCCCAATTTATAAACATGCGATTGATTGTTTGTTGGGCAAAGTGACATCACTTTCGACATTGCTACGGAGGAATTTGGATTTATACACTCAAATCAATCAATTTGCTTGTTTGAGATTGATGTATTATTTTTTTAAACTGCTTTTTATTGAATGGGCATAACTCTAGTTCTCTCTCCGAAGTAAGAGTTCTTCTCTCCAAAGTGAGAGTCTTTCTCCCTGATTATGTGAGATCTTCAGTTTTAAACACTTTTGGTGGTACCGGCCCTAGCTTCGGCTGGGGTCGTTTGCTAGGTCCTCTTCTCCCTTTTCTCCTTCTACTCTCCCTACATCTATAGCTAGTTCTCCCAAATTTTAAATTTGGCCTATCCAATTCCCTAACCTCCGTGGGTTTCCTCTTCCTGGTCTTTATTTGCTTCAATTTTCAACCATGTTCTCTATGAAGTTCGTGTGTAGAGTTCCGGTGCTCTCACCGGCTTAGGTGTTTCCAACACCATCACGTTCTTCTTGATATCTGCCGTTTCCGGCAGTTTTGCTCAGGAATTTTTCTGAGGTTCACATAGGTGGTTGCCCTCTTTCATTTGAGTGTCGATTACCTCTTGCTTATGGATGTGCCCAGGAGGAGTCTGAGAAGAAGGTGATCGATGGTGGTTAGAGAATCGACTGGCTTGAAGCTCCTCGGATCGACTGTGGAAAAAGTGGTGGATGCTTCTCGAATGTTCTTTCATTTTTGGGCCTTTGGGCTTTTTTATGTTTATGTTGTTTTGTTTTGTTTTTAGATCCTTTTTTGTTGCTTATAGGTGTTGTTGGGTTTCTGTTCGGTTGTAAGTTTGTGTATTGTGTGTTTATTTGAAATAAATTCTCTTCCTTGACCAAAAAAAAAAATACAGCTTTTTATTGTGTTTTGAGAATAAACAAATATGAAATAGAATAGCTAAATGTTGGTAATTTATAATTATAAAAGTACTTTTAAATTAGTGTCAATATTCGTTAAATTTTCATGTAAAAGTACCTTAGTTATTTTTTAATTAAAAAAGACATGAAAAAGAGTGACCACGGTCGCAACCAATCCTCATACAATCAAAGAAATAAGTTTGGTGCGCAACATTAGGTAAGGTTCTATCCCACACCTGAAGGTCATTAATTTATAGCCAATACTAGTAATAGCATCCGTCAAGAAGTTTACTTCTATATAAACGTGCGCTCAAGAGACGAAATCAAAAGAGGCTCCTAAACCTTTAATATCTCCAATAATAAACCTTAAACGCCAAGGAACATTGCAAGACCCTAAGATCGAATCAATCACAAGCTTAGAGTCTCCTGCACACAGATTTTCTCGAAGCCTCTACTTATTGTCATCCAAAGTGCATCTCTAAAAGCCAGACTTCCATCAACAGATATTGAATCTCCCCCAAAACATCTAGCACCAGCAACAATTGGGTCTCCATCCTCACTCCTGATTATGAAGCCAGCTACCGCTTTAGAGTTTACCACATATCCATCAAAGTTTATTTTTAAAAGAAGCCCCAACTTGGGGGGATTCCATCTAATTTAATGAGTCTTTTACCCATATTCATAGAAAGCATAACAACTATATTGGGAACTGCTTTAACACTTTGGAACACTACTTGAGTTCTCTCGTTCCAACTAAATTTTTTAACCTTGTGAGGAACATTAACTTTCACGTTCTATTTAGCAACTCAGTTTTCAAATTATTTCATGTTACATTATTTTGAATACATGTCATAGATTTGATAGTTCATCGACCATTGGCATTCATGCCCCAACAAATATAATCATTTCTATCAAATTAGGTTTGAATTTCGTGGATGACAAATTCGGTTGCCAATTGTGTCATAACCAAACTCCCCTTCCCCTTAGTGTAAAAATATCGATGTATTAAAAAAAAAAACAAAACAAACATTGGTAAAGGAATACTGCAAACTTTATTAGCAATATCTATACTAACATAATTAAGCAGAAGAGATTTATTCCAGCAATTACTGAAGAACAAAAATGACAAACTTTCAGGTTCCAATCTATACTACTTAATTGATCTTCCTGTATGAGACGGAAAAGTGGAAAAGGAAAAATCCAATTATGGGTCCAGAATAAGATGTTGTGACCATTTCCCAAAAAAAATAGACCAGCATGTTGTAAGATATTCGAGAGCCAATCTTGAAATCTCATTGGTATCTTAGAGAATAACAAATCAAAACAAACAAGGTAACACTGCAAACAACTCAGAAAAGCTTAAGATTGGACAACTCAATTTATTTAGACTGGGTCATAATGTTACACACTGAAATTCACTCGAGCATCTCGTGCACATTAGATGCTCGACCATCACATGAATTGAAAGACGTTAACACAACAAAGTTCATAATTACAGCTCAAGAACAATATATTGTATCCCGGATTTCTTGAGCCCATAACCTCCGAAGGACCCTTTTCTTGAGCTAAAAGGATCCACCCAAAACACAAATCATCATCCACCTAAAACATAAACCTAAACATTCCTCTAATTATTTTCCTATTTCATATACCCAGTAAGATCCTGAATAATAATACCACCAAAGCTACCAACTTCAGCATTCAAACATAATCAAACAATTAATCATACCTCGTCCTACTCGTTCTTGTCGACCTTGGGTGCCTTCAAGGGCTTTGCTTTTCCACCTGAAAAATAAAGCACAATTTCATACTTCTGTGTTCGAAAAGCTTAACAAATTTCTAGGGTTTTTATCGTAAAGGACATACCTTGCTTGGAAGACATGGCTGGGAACTAGGGCAGAAGGCTTGCTCGGTTGGTATTTGAGAGCGACGACAAATCCACGGGAGTCAGGACAACCTTATTTGCAATAACACGCAGCCCGCCCTTGTTCATGAATCGTTCACCAATCACCACTATATATTGGATATTGCACGTGGTCCTCAAGTGCTTGAATCAACCCCTGTTTTTGATCTGGCATGAGTCAATCCTTTTGGTCATCTATCTCAAATTTACTATTTTACAATCTGATGTTTTCTTTCTATTGTTTGCTCATTAGACCAACAAAATCATGCACGACTCATTAATCCGATATGTTATAAACATATTTAGTTGAAAGATAGCCATACCTTCCATTGTTGATCCATCTTTTTAAACACAAGTTGCTCATTCAATTGCTTGGGTCTGTAAATGGTGAATTGTTCTGGTAGATAGTTTAGCTTATTGAATTAATACGTCTTGGTAGGGACGAAGCCAGAGATTTGTATGAATGGAGACATCCTCAAACAACAAATTTACAATTATAAAGCTAAAATATTTACTGAACAAAACACTTATATATTAATTCATAAAGTTTTTCATACAAAACACTTAGAATCATTGTTGACAAAGTCAGCCATATTGATATTACGAAAAATGCTAAGGAGACTTTCTCAAAGTGGGACTCTTCATTGACTCTCTGTTGCCTCATGTTTTTGACACAATGTTTAATAATGTTGGGACGGGAATTGTGCTAAAAACATTAGGTGGTGAAGAGTCTATGGAGATGTCAACTTTTAGAAGAGTCTCCTTAGCATTTCCCTTGATACCAATTAACATATAGGGTTGATCATTGGGATGCAAAACTATACAATTTTTTTTGCACCAAAAAAAAAAAAAGAGTAGGGGCATCCGTCCCCTCTAGGCCTATAGTGGCTCCGTCCATGCTTCTTGGATACCACTTACGCTAAGTTTAGATGAAGGAAATAAACTTAGAATTTGGACAAAAGTCAGCCAATTCTTTTGTTTAAATTCTTGAACTAAAAATTTACAATTTCCGCATGGAAAAAAAATTTATGATTTGGACCTCTAATTTTCAGGTTTAAATTCCATGTAAATATGTGTTATTTCCAAATTTCTTTGAGTAAGAATTTAAAAATAACAAATTCAGTATTCAAATTCTATTGTTCTTTTAGGTTAATTAAACAAAAAAAAATTCACAAATTATAGAAAATAAAGTTTCACCATTTTAAATTTTTTACATAATCTTAAATTTCTTTATTCAAACCGAGTGATAGACTTCTAATACAGAAACTAATTGGGCCACCCCACACTATTCTAATACATTGAAACAAATTATGTTGAAGTCCAAATGGATATTGGGTTGCTAAAAGTAGGCCCAAATATAGTTTAGACTCAAGAATTGAGGAATCCTAACCTGAAAATCCCGTAAGCTTAAAAGAGCTGCATCCCATCATTGAGCAACCAATCCCACCTTAATAATGAAATCGCACTAATGTTTCTAGGACAAGGAGTCATGTCAATCTTCAGTTTCATGTTCTTTTATCTTACTTTTTTTACACTAAAAGTCAATCCTGGTACTATTCACTTTACTCTTTATTTTGTCCTTATCGTTAAAACTCAAAATTTTCAAACTATTTTCATTAGTTTTCCTTTACAACTTTCAATGTATATATTGTGCAAAGGAGAAGGGAAAACTGGGTTAAGCAAATCTATGGTATGACCAGAAATGAAAGGATGTTCGTCAAGCATTTGGTTCAAAAATAAAAAAATTTAGCATTCGTTTGGTAATTATTTTATTTTTTTTATTTAACTTTTCACTTTTTAGAAAGCATAAAATTTGCTTGTTAATTATTTTCAGTTTTCAAAAAATAAATATTGAAAACTAAAGGCTAAATTCTGAGTCTAGCGTTCAGTTTTTTATTTTCAATTTTCTTTTTCTTGAAAAATTAAAAACTCCTTTAATAACAATTTTAATGTTTAAAAAAAAAATGAAACAATAAAGCAAAATGGCTATCAAATTACTTTTTTTTAAAAAAAAAATTCCATGCTTTTGTTGTTATAAAGCGATGTGAAGATGTCTTTGTTTGTTTTTCATTGACAACAGAGAACAAAGCTTTGAAACAAAACACCTACTTTAAAATTTCGTGAAGTCAAGCGACTTCAACTATATGGTGCTTAAAACATCGAAAAATGAATGAGGAGCATTATATGGTGCTTAAAATTTAAACTGTGTTTGATGACTCTAGTACACATGTGTGTGTATATAAATCCTACGTAGGGGTGGGCAAACAAACCTAAAGTCCAACCAAACCAAATGTTTGGAGTGCTAAATGTCTCATTCTACATTCCTCACAAATATATATTTTTTTCTAATTATAGAAAGTTTAGAGCGTCAAATGAGATTTTTGGAGTGTTAATAACAATTCCCATATATATATTGATTAATTTGAACGATGTTAATTAAGCACTTGATAGCCACCAGCCGATGTTCAAAATCTTATACCAACATATGTTAACAATTACTATGATCTGTAGAGGCGTTTTGAGGATGGCTGTAGGAAACTGTGGAGTAATTTACGCTTGTCAACTGAGGCATTTCATCAAGCACTTGATAAGCACATTAGAGTCACACACAAGAAGAGAGAAAACAAAGACTAGAATGATAGAAGAAAATTAGAGAAATAGTAGGAGGAGGAAGAAATTATAATTTAGTTTGTTCCAACTGTTTATAGAGATCAAATACAATAAACACAAGATTTTAAAATTATTGAGATCATGAGTGACCAATAATCCCGTATTGACTCTGACACTGCATTTGATAACCATTTCTCGTTTTTTTGCTTCTAGTTTTCGTTGATTTGAAAACTTACTTGTTAACTACTTACAGATTTCAACTTTCAAACTGAAAAGACATTAGTTCTCGGTTTTCCTTCGAATCAGCATGTAATTAAGGTAAGTTAACCTTCTTTTTTCGTTAAACGAGGTAAAGTGAACTGATCCAGCTATCATGTGTTCTACCAAAATGATTGGGCATCGTTTAAGCTTTTTGTAGCCCTGAAGTCGTGTGTGCCTACATGTTTAGGGTTTAACCCTGACTTGCCATTATTCAAAACCAAAGTTCTCACACTTTTTTGGTTTTTTCGAACTAAACATTCAAAAGAACAACTGGCCTGGCCTTCCTTTTTTATTAACTTTTCTTTTTTGGCCGGAAAGGTTCACTTTTTCTTTTCTAAACAACTTTCTTGACGAAGACCAACCATTGCAATCAAAAAGACATGTTTTCTTGTCAAATATTTTGCATGAATGTTAATTGTATACGTAAGTCAAATTAATTCTTAATCAATCATCCATATTGATATCTTGATATTGTAATATGTTATATAATCCTCCCAACTATATAATATTTGAATTGCATAATGTACAAATAACAAGAGTTAAGACTCTAGTGGCTCCTACTAGGTCTACTTCGTTGTTTTTGGTGATTTTGCTAATGGTGTTGAGTACAAAATTTATGTTGGTATGAACTCTAGTTGGTTTCTTGTTAGTTTTTTTTTTTTTGAGTCAGCACTGCTCGTTGTCAAAGAATGTCCTCATATTCAATATATTACAGTTTTTGTCTGTAAAAATTTTCAAGTGCCAAATTGCGAAATGTTTGACTTTTTCACTTGGAATGGAGTTCACTTGGTTTTGGAGTCTCATCTCAATCTTTTGAGTTGGGTGTGGATGAATTCAAGACTTGGGATGTTTTTCTTTTCTTTATTCTCGGGCATGTCTTGCCCTCATATCCACCAATACAGTGGCAACTAGTTTAGCCAAATTAGCGTTTTATGTTTTGTTGAAGTCTCTTTAAATTGAAGATCCCTTGGATTTTATTTAGAATATCCTTGTTAATGTTTGTATCAATTTTTTAATATTATAATAAAATCGCTATTATTTCGTCTAAAAATATAAAGAGCTAAGAATCAGAGCATAGAAAACGAAGAAATCTAACAAATAAGCCTTTTTGTGTGGTTAGTTCAAGTGATGAGAGAAGACGGATTAGGATTGGGATACGTCAAAGTCGAATTCCTCCAATGTAAGTTAAAAATACTAAATTTAACAGTTTAATATTAACATGAGCGGTAGGAAAAAAAATTTCAAAACTGACGGTCAAAATGTCATGTAATGCTATTAGTTCACGCGTAATATCCGCGAAAATTATTAGGACGACACCGAAACAATTTCTAGAGAAAATAAAGTACTAAATGGCTATTCACTATGCCATATAAGAAGTTGAGATCCTCTTCGAATCCCTGTGTCTTGAGTAGCTAAATTTGGAAATTCGAACATCTTATTTTAAATTATGCGGTCTTCATTGGGAATTGTTATTAGTACTTCAAAAATCTTATTCTACACTCCAAACTTTATATTAGGAAAGAAAAATACACTTGTGAGGAGTGTATAATGAGATTTGTGGAGTGTCAATAACACTTCTCTCTTTATTAACCCATTCTATTAGCCCACCCTCACAGAAAATAAGTCTTTGAACGGTCCGAATCTCTATCTTGAACGGTTTGGATTTCCAAATATCACTACTCTAAACATAGAGATCCGAAGAGTATCTGGACTCTAAAATAAGCATGATATAATCACGCCAGCAAAGCATAATTGATGTTGCACACAGCTGGGTCATAGTAAGCTTAGCTACTTTTCCACCGGATGACAAATAGACCTGGCCTGGTTCAGTTCACTCGCTTTTGCTCGTTTCACGCAACACGCTGGTAGTGACATGTGGATATATAATACATGATGAATACTTACATTAATCAGCTGGCTTAAAGTGGACGCAGACTAATACACTTAATTTATGCCCTTACTATATATTACTTAATCACTTAGGTTTCGTTGGTTGATGAGGATTTTTGTAGTCAAATTAGTGTTTGATGCATGCCCATACAAATATAAAGCCTATAGCATCCTATTTTGACCATTGTTCTAGAGTTTTGAGAGTTCTCTCGTCTATTATAATAGATATTGTACATGAATTTCAATATTGTTTTTAGAATTTAAAAGCTTGTGAATTCGCTTGTTCTGTTTTTTGCTCGTTAGTAAGGTACGTAAATCGACATGACAAATTACATGCACTATCAAATTTCATATTTGTGTGTTAGTAACTCTTTTAATCTATTATTCGTTTATTGGTTAGTAAGTCGGTTATGCAGTTCAAATATTTTTTTTCTTTGGCTGCTTTGCATTATTGCAGTGATAGCAATTAACGTCTGGTTATCCAACTAAGGGTAAATTTCACTCTCTCACACAAGAGTCCTGCAGTAGAAGACTGAAAAACCAGTAAACTTGAGTCTTGAGGTTCAAGCAATCTATGGTTCTTTATTTCCCCTTATTTGTGCCAGCCAGCTGATATATACTTGAAAAGCTCCATGTAGGCCCGTTAAGATAGGGACAACTATTTTACGGGTTGCCTTCATTTATTATTATTATTTTGAACAATCGATATTATATACATTTAGAGCAGTTCCATTAGGGAATCTTTAGGCCGGCACCCAGCCAAATTATTGACCCAGCACCCAGCCAATCCACTCCAGCCGAGCAGATAGGCTGGCACCTAGCCCAAGCTGGTTTTTAGGCCTGCTCAGAATGTGATGAGCCCTTGGTTGGCCTACATGACGCCAAGCGATACCGCCACGCCTTCCTGAGCTGAATTTGAAGCTCTCTGCTTTCCTTCCACCACCACCCCAACTCGAGCTTCCATATCCAAAACCCTCCCTCTCTATCTTTATCTCTTTCCGCCTCTAGAAAGCTTCAATCTTTCCCCTGTCTTTGAATTCGGGTTGGGGCGAACTTGGCTGATCTCAAATGGGTTTTGGCGGTTTGAAGAGAAGAAAAAGAAGAAGGGAAGAAAAAGTGGTGAAATGACGCTTGACCGCATAGTTGGAAAATCAAGGAAGAAAAAGAAGAAGGGAGTCCAGAGAGACCCTTTTGAGAAAAGTGGGAAGCAGAAGAAGAAAGGATCATGTTAGAAATTAAAAATCAAATTATTATTTTATAATAAAAATTAATAATATTTTAATAAAATTGACTAGGCTCTTTTTAGGGGTGGAGATGCATTTGACCTATTATTGTTCATTGGTGTCTATCACTGTTCACTGAGTGGATTAAATGGGCTGGGTGCTGATGCATTTTTTTACGGGGGAATTGCTCTAAAGGGTGGGGGAAGTGGACTAAGCCTCACATTAAGTTATCCATAATACTATAGTTCAAATTTTCCTTTAGTGATAATTAAACCTAACACTTCTCACTTATAAGTAGAGAGAAATACAATTAGACCGTAATATCAAGTGACATTATTATTATCATTATTATTGAATTGTCTTCCAATCTCATAAATTTAGGAACATTTAACCTAATCTTGTTCATGCCTTATCTGTCTCCCTTCCTACATATCTGGTCCCTTCACTCAAAACCACAAACAATTTCAACAAATAACAATATTTATATGCATTATTTTGATGAATATTTTTATTCGGATTTGAGAATTTGAGCCGTCAAAATTTCAATCCAAAGCAAACCCTTAAATGAAGTAAACTTATATTCTTCAATTCATAATTCTTCAATTCATAAGATTTGAACGTAAAATTTCTTATGTACAAGATTTTGGTTATTTGAATGTCATTGTAAAATCAATTCCAATTATTGATGATTTTAAACAATAATGCGATAGTGCATTTATGAAAACTCACATGATAATCTGATAATGGTAGGCATTTGATCAGAAAAATTAATTACTTTGGCGATTTTTCGGTGGCTAAATTAAAAACCATTAATACTACAAAAATCCATGAAAATCTTTTGAACCGAAGAATTTCGGAGACCAAATCCACAACAATAAAACCGCTATATTCTCGACGGTTTGGTTTCCCGCGATAGGAAAGGGATCCCTTTCCACCTAAACAAATAGGCCTGCAACCAATACAAACTTTTCTTCCCAAATTACCCCTCTTCGGTTCGTTGTCGATACGAAGGCAATCCAGATAATTTTCGGTTTTTCGGTAGCGACAATCGTAAATGCAGCGCGCTAATTTTTAGCGGCAGGACACGTGGCAAAAACCCACGACCTTCAGTTTTTCCCAGAGCTTAATCTGCCTAGGACATATAGCTTCTTCATTGACCCTTCGTCTCTATCCGTCGAGCTTCTTCCCAGAAAAAAATATATATACATACACATATATAAAAATATATATATATATATATGTGTGTGTATAACAGCTCCGAATTCTTGATCTTCGAGCTCTGTTCTTCGTGGTGATCCCAATTCCAAGGCATTGCTGTGACCAATTTGCCCAACATTCTGAACCCCAGATTGTTCTTTCCTTCCGGGTTTTCTTGAATCCGATCCTTGGCGTGGACCGGTGAGTCGAAATGTTTTAATCCCTCAGTCATTCTTTACATTGTTGTTGTTACATTCTCAGTCATTGTGAATTTGCAGAGTCCTCAGGGAACGAGATGTTGAGGGGGTTCCGAAAGCCGAGATTCGTCACCAAGTGGTTCGTTGCAAAAAACCCAAGTCGCTTTACAGTTTTTTATTTCTTTATTTTTTCTGTTCATTGATTGTTACTTTTTTTTTCCTTTCTAATTTGGGTGTTTTCTGATGCAGCAAATCGGATATAAAGATGACGAAGATGCGGCTCGAGGCGATAAAGAAGAAGAGGAACGCAGTGCAGAAGTTTTTGAAGAACGATATGGCTGATCTTTTGAGCAGTGGCCTTGGCATCAATGCTTATGGCAGGGTATGTATGTTTCTGCTTAATTAATCTTGTTCTTAGTTTTTGTTTTTGATTAATTAATTAAACATATTTAACGTTAATCTTGTTTATAGTTTTCTCAAGTTTTGTTGATTTTATGGTCTGCCGTGGCCTGAGAAATAGGCTTGTTTCCATGCCCTGCCTTATGACTTTTTCCTTTGCCTTTTTGGTGCATCATTTTCGGCGATGGCTGCATGTTATTGTTGCTTCCATTGAACACACAAATCCCACTTGCACAGAGATTATCTCACGGCTTCTGAAACTTGATACACAAGCTAGAACAACTGGTGGTGGCCCAGTTTTTCGTTACGCCATGGCTTCTTGTTCCTCACATGCTGGTCATCCATTTCATGCCCTCTTTTTACTCATAAATCATTCATTTGAAAGATTTGTTTAGCTTTGTCTCTATTAGTTTGCTTCCAAATGATTAATTGTGATTCTTCCTAATTACCAAGTTAACTAGGTAACTAAGTAGGTTTGCTCTATGTTTTCTTTACCTAGTTAACCCAATTACCAAGTTACCAATTCTGTTGACAAAAACGAGTTACATGGGCAAATGTCAAACATTTTTTACATTAGGCATAGATGCAATACTTGATTTTGGATGACATTTTCTTCTGCACTGGCGTTTTGGCAAAAACGTCCACGAAAATTTATCTTAGTAGGCCTTGGAGCTGTTAATCTTCACCCCCAACCACACTAACAAAAACCTGCTCACAAAGTGATGATTGTTGGCTGCCTTGCATTTATATTGAATGAAGATTACTCGCATATTGCATCGTTGCAGATGATCCATGATTTACATATATGCTTGAGGCAGTAGTTCATTCAGAGTGCCTCAATTATTATATCTTGTTCAATGCTCTTAACGCTTCATAATCGGTAACAGGCTGAGGGGCTTCTAGTTGAGCAAAATATGTCCGCCTGTTACGAATCAACTGAAAACTTTCTTGGATGCATCTCGAGTCATCTGTCTCTCATGCAAAGTCAGAGGTATATGTCGCTTCCAGAATAATATGTCCTTAAGTCTTTTAGACCTTTTCTCCTTAGCCTTCATTTGTTCTACAGTGAGTGCCCTGAGGAATGCAAGGAAGCTGTTCCATCATTGATGTACGCTGCAGCACGATTTTCTGATTTGCCAGAACTGCGTGACCTCCGAACTCTGTTTAGTGAAAAATATGGAAATTCTCTCGAACCCTTTCTGAATAAAGAGGTGATAATTCAAAACTTGCTCTTTAAGTTCTTAGTTATCGAATAATCAGATGATGCATACTTATTCTATAGGTTTGTCTCCCGTCTGACCCAATTTTCATTTGTGCTCAGTTTGTGGAGCGGTTGAAATCAAAGCCTCCAACAAAGGAGACGAAGATTCAGTTAATGCATGACATAGCACGGGAATTCTCAATTGAATGGGATTCAAAGGCCTTGGAACAGAAACTGTATACTCCGCCTGCACCTGACCAAGTAAGTCTATATATATATATCTGTTATAAATTACTTATGCTTGAAGCAATCATATGGAAATCTGAGGATTTGGCACATATTATGAACCTTTTGGGAATCGAGGAAGGCTGAGTTAAGTGTGTCACAATACAAGTCGTCTCAAATCATTATCCCAAATCTGCTTAGATGCCAAACATTTCCCTCCATTTTTTCCCACATTGTGTTATTGTAATGCTTCGTATTGTCTCTTCTCGTTGATAGTAACAGTATGACCTATTTTGCAGGGTCAGCGCAGGTATGGGTCTCCAGTTAAAAGCAATGACGATATGCACAAATCATACAAAGGGCAGGACAATGCTTTCCTGAAGAGAGGAAACCAGGATGCCGGGGACAAATTAAGCCACACAACGGCTTCTACTACATCAGTAGGAAGTGAAATCGACTTGAAACCTCAGGCAAGCAAGGGTGACTCTTATGACAGATACAAGCTGCAGAGCAGCAGTGAAGACGAAACCATAACAGACGCATCCCAATCTGCCCCAAAGTATTCTTCAAGCTCAGTAGGAAGCACATCCGCGGATGAAGCAGATAACAACAAGATGCCCTTCAACTCCAAATTTATTCCACCGCCTTACTACAAACCAAGACCTGGAAAAAAGGAAAGCAGTCACGTTGAAAAGGAAACAGATCAGCCTAGCGATGCTTCAGTTGGCGAAGATAACACAAAACCAAGATCAGTAAGGAGGAGAAACTTGAAACCACCACCAGGTCGCGAGAATCTTGACAGGAACGATAAAACTAGACATGGAGATGATAGTGATCCAAGGGATGAAGAGGAGAGGATAATGGACGGGCTTCTGTTGCATTACAGCAAGAAACAGTCACCCTATGAATCAAGCCAGAAGAAGGGAGATGCAGACGATGATGATGGCAGTGAATCCACATGGAAGAGAAGCAGAAGGTGTCAGCGAGAAGCACCGTCAGCCAGAGCATCATCTCTGCCACCAGAGCCAACAAGTACAACTGAGGCACCGAGAAAGCATGGCCGGGCATTGTCCTTGGAACCGGATGCGCATGTGCACCCAAAGCTGCCGGAGTACGATGAACTGGCAGCTCGAATTGCCGCTCTTAGGGGAATATAGAAGAAAGAAAGCATTAGAAATTGAAGTGTGTATATGTAAAGATTGAGTTGGTGTCGTATCCCCTACCACCTAAATCCTAATAGGAAAATATTATTAGAGTTGATAAACATCCATTAATCATTAGTTTACTTGTCCTATATCAATGTAAAAATCCCTAAAGTTGCACGGTTGAACTTTTGGGTTCACAATCTAACAATACTTTAGATATAAATTCCGATCATATATTTTTATGTTTGGGAGATATCATTATTTCCGAACCCAATGCTTATATTACATTTGTGGGTGAAAGAGTAATTGAACAAACATTGAATAAGACAGTACACGAGGATTCACAAGTGGCTGAATATTTATTCCATAAGGGCTTATTCGATCCGATCGTACCACGTAATTCCTTAAAGGGCGTGAGTTTTTTCGGCTCTATGCTTTCTTTCCTTTGAATGCAGTCAAATTAGAATTTGAAACGATTTTAATATACTTTAAAATTCGGGTATAGTCCATTTAAGATTTTGAAAGAGTATTAAAATTTTTAAAATTGAGATTACTCAATACTACGATCTGGTGGTATTCCTCTTCACTTGTAAGTGAGAGGTCTTTCGTTCGAATCTCGTGGATGAGGAATTCGATACCAAATTAGGTTGCTCGTTGTGTGGCTTAGCCAAACTACCTCTTTCCCTAGTGTAAAAATATCAATATACTGAAAAAAAACAAAAAATTAAAACCCGGGATGAAAATTCATGGAATAAGTTCATATAAATCTATATAAATCTGCCAAAATCCATAAAAAATTGTAAAGTCAATTAAAATTCTCCAAAATCTATCACTTAAAAAAAATCCATTAGATTCTATCATGCACAAATCACATAACGTTAGGCTACACCTTAATAATACGATTTTCATACAAGATGTAATTATTGCAAAGATCAATTAAATCTCTATATTCAAGATCTAACCGTTATATTTCAAGAAAAAAAATTATAAGTTGTAACATTTTTTTTAAGCATTCAACTGTACACTCGAGATTATGTGTTTGATTCCGCTCTCCAACATTTTTTACAATGAAAAATATTTAAAACAAATTAATGGTATTTTTTTACACAGAAAATTATGAGTCTATTTTTCTCCCCGTATAGATTAGTTTGCTCGTGAATTTTCCAGATGGGCTAAGCACTAATTCAGTTTTCTTTCTCGTAAACCAAAAACGGAGCGTTTAGCGCCTAGAAATCGAAATCTTTTCAGGGATACGCTGCAATTAGGGTTAGGGTTTGGTTTCTCAGCAAGATTGGTGTCGATGGAAGAAGGTCCGATGGAGATGACGGGGCAAATGAAGCGCAGAGATTCAGAGGAGGAAGAGCAGGTGATGAGTGAAGTGCACTTGGGCTGCCCACCTGGTTTCTGTGGCCCCCACATTTCCCACTTCACCTTCTCCATCCCACCTGGTACTGAATTTAACCTCCATAGCCTCTCCTCTGTTTCATTTTATTTATTTAGGTTTTTATTCAATGGAAAGAAAATGCAAGCTTTAACTAGGCCTCTAACACAATCAATTACTCATAGGATTTGAACCTGCTTCCCCAAATCAATTGACTGGCTTGGATGAGGATGGTGATCTTGTTCTTCCGAGACGCAGCAGTAAGTTTTCAGTTTTCACTTGTGTTTGTTAGTACCAAAGTTTTGAATCGCGTCATGTTGGAGGTACTGCTATAGCCTATACAATATCCGTTATGTAGCGGCGATGCGCGCTAACTTACCCATTAACCAAAATGTGTCATGCATTTGATGGCGTCGTTGATTTTTTTTGTATTTACCCATTAACCAAAACCAGTAATTCTATCGAAAAATGCCGCATTTCATTCTTCAAGTTCGTTTTGTTTCGTTTTCTTTACAAAATTTACACGAAAAATGTGCAGAATTATCAACTTCAAGTTGCAGTGTGAGCATCCAGCATAATATCACATCGTCAATTCCGAGTGTCGGCTTGCAGGTAAATTTTGTTTGTTGTTGCTGCTGCTGTTGGTTTTGAACTTTCATTTTAAGCTTGGTTTGTTTGCTAAGTGTTCATATCGAATCTCATTTCCCCCCTCAGGTGTGGAGGGCAGAACTTGTGTTATCTGATTTTTTGCTGCATAAGATGTTTACATCATCTGAACTCGATGGAATTGTCTGTTTAGAACTTGGTGCTGGTACAGGTACATTAGTAATATATTTCTTAATGTTCACTATTATACTGTATCTGTCAGTCAGTGACTCGTAAACACTCGTTTCAGATTAAGTCAACGTGTATTCGTGAGTTCTTAGAGATTCTAGATACTTCAAATTGTGGATGGCTGAACTGAATCGTAGGAGTCATGCTAAAAACATAGTTTGCGGGAGGAAAACGCTTTAATCTAGATTTATGTTCATGATTGTTTCTCAATATACCACTAAAACATATACAATTTTGTGGAGTCATTCATTACTCGTTCAAGATTTCAATGACTTTAATTTGAGACTTCACTATCTATTGGATGACAGGAATTTGAATTGATTTTTTAATCAGGGTTGGTTGGTGTATTACTTGCACGCGTTGCGAAGACAGTGTTTATAACAGGTACAAGAACCTTGTACATACTGAATTTCGTTTGCCATGTCCTTTCGTCCCTCGAAAGTTTAATTTTTTTTTTTCCATTGTAGTTTTGATACAAGTCTCTGAAACAATTTCTTTTAAAGCGGGTACTTGATCGGTTCAGTGTATATTACTAGGATTTGATTTTTATTTGATGATTGCTATGAATAGTTAGGTCGGATATACTTTATTTGTTTCATCCAATTCAATTTGATAGTGATATAAGGTTGTCCTCTGTGTCAGACCGTGGGAATGAAGTCCTTGACAACTGTGCCAAGAATGTCGACCTTAATTCTGAAATGTTTAGTCAACAAGCTTCTGTCCATGTACGTGAACTTGATTGGATGAATCCATGGCCCCCAAGAATAACCATAAAAGAATTCTCCCTGGGTGAAAGGTGAAAATGATGTATCTACTTTGATTTTTTGTTGCAACTAGTTGAATTTTGAAAGATACTAAAACACATTGATTTCGGATAGTATCTTGTACGCTGCTAATGTACTTGCTTTTCTGGTGTTCTCTCATTCACGTAGCTTAACAACTTACACTATTTGTTATATCCTAACATCATTTATTGGGAAACACAAATCAAATTCTAATGATGTTACCTAGGTATTCTTGGACCTTTTCAGAAGTTGAAGCTGCCCAGGAAGCTTCTGTGCTTGTAGCTGCAGATGTAATCTACAGTGATGACCTGACAGACGCATTTTTCAGCACTTTAGAGAGATTAATGCCTCTGGGATCAAAAAAGGTACAAGCCAACATGTTAGAATGGTAAAAAATAGCGAGCATAACTGCTGGGCAGAGTTTTGAGTACTTGCCTTTTTTAAAAAAAAAAAAAAAAATAGGAATCCCAATTGCCTTTGATATACCAAAAGTTTAAGATTTGAAGCAACCGTTAGATAGAGTGAGCTTGATCATGAAAAGAATAGGTGTCAATCAGAATGATAACTACATTCCCATATTGATTTTTGACAATTCCTCGTCTGTTTCATATTCTTTAAAGTCCATCATTTAACAATAACCGGGGGTTTCTTTCTATATCAGGTGTTATACTTGGCGTTGGAAAAGCGTTACAATTTCAGTCTTGACGATCTCGCCGTTGTGGCAAATGGTTACGAGCATTTCCGAAGCTTTTTGCAGTTAGAGGGGGGTAAGCATTGTTCATGTATCAAGATGCACCGATATCATGATCCGTGAGCTTGTTCTATCGTTTATTTGTTCATCCTTTTGGCTTATAGTTAGTTTGGATTTTCAATAGATGGTGCAGATTGCGAAGGCCTCGAATGTGGTTCAGTGCCTTGCTTTGTGGGCAAATGCATAGACATTACACAGGTTCCTCAGTATGTGAAAGAGTATGATCGAGGAAATGATGTTGAGCTTTGGCAAATCAAGTGTGACAAAAGAAAACCGATGTAAAGTGTAAACCGTGTAAAACCTTTTCGATAAATGGGGAGTTTGATACTTGTGTGACTTAGTCGAATCCCCAACTGCCAACCCCTAATATTATTGTTTAGGGAACGCAGTAGCGATATATTGAAAAATCAAGAAGGATTACATTCTTCTGAAATTTGGTCCATAGATTTGCAAAGAACTCTATCATCACCTCTTGCCCTCATTTCTTTTTTCTCTCTGAAAATTGTCAAAACCATCGCCGCCAATAAAATGGTTGCAGTTCAGTTTATCATCATGCATGCTTGATTTTACCTTTGAATTGAAGGAACCCTTGCTTCTTGGTTTGATATAGGAATGGTAGGTAGATTTTCTCGTACCGGACTCCAATGTTTGGAGTTAAAATTTAAATCTTTAACACTTAATATTTAGTTTTTAATTCATAAATAATTTCTTTTTCATATTTCGGGCTTAAAATATTAGGCTAAAATTATTAAAGAATGATTTTAACCTCAAAAGTTATTGTGTCCTACGTTTATGATTTATCACAGAGAAATATTAAGAAGATTATTCTAAAGTGAAATTTTTCAAGAATTCTCTATCATCTTATAGTTTAACGTTAATATGCATGCTAATATGACATAAAATTATATTAAAAATATAAGATGGCAAAATTTTTATAAAAAGTTTCATTTTAAAAAAGTCTACTTAACATTTTTTTTTATGATAAATCGTAATTTTAAGTTTTCTGACCCATCATTTATGATTTGTTGACTCAGCCGCTAATTTCCAAAAACTCATCCCCGAAAGTCCAAACTCCAAAATCCCAAACGCATTTTCCTTGTTTGTCCCTTCTTCTTCCCATCCTTTCTCCCTCTCTATCTCCACCAAATCCCCTTGTAATTACCAAAATAATACAATTCTTTAAAAAATAAAAAGTAAAAATACAAATAAAACCCTGTGAAAGGTAACACCGTTTCCGTTGTCACTTGTCATGGAGCGAGATACACACGTCATTGTACAAGAATATGATTCTCTTCCTTCTTTTTTCTTTTTATTTCATTCTTTACTATTTGAATGGTCACGATTAAACGATGTTAATATTTTTTATTAATTTTATATAGAAAGAGAAAGATAAAATAGAAAATGTAAGAGAAGAGGAGGGAAAATAATAGAAAAAGAAGAAGAGAGAATCCTAATTTTATTGTACAGTTGGAAATAAAAATAAATTTCATGTATTTATATAATTAACATATATCATGTCGTAGTTGCTAGAACATTAAAAAATCTGACGTTGTCGTGAGAGCCGAATCCTGCAGCCGTGAAGTGTGGCGTTTTGCCCCTTTCTTTTCCTCACGGAAGGAGACGCTGACTCAAAAGTAACACCTCCAACCCCCTTCAACTCTCTCTCTTTCTTTCTCTCTCTGTCTCTCTGTCTCTCTGTCTCTCTCTCTCTCCAAACTCCCAATCAGCATCTTCTTCGATCTTCCTTGCCCGTTTCCCCAATCTCAGCTGAATAGCCAGAAATGGGCTGCACCCAGTCCAAGATCGAGAACGAAGAAGCGGTCTCCCGCTGCAAAGATCGCAAGCTCTTCATGAAACAAGCCGTCTCCTTTCGTAACGCCTTCGCCGCCGCTCACTCCTCCTACGCCATCTACTTGAAGAACACCGGCGCCGCCTTAAGCGACTACGCCCAGGGCGAGGTGCTCGGTCCATACCCCCAGCCCAATTTGCCCTCCTCCGCCACCCTCGGCCCCCCCGCCCCGCCTCCTTTTGTCGATAATCTTCCTCCACCTCCGCCGCTCCCTAGCTTCTCCAGCTCCCCTCTACAGCGCGCCGCCAGCATGCCCGAGATCAAACCCGAACCGAAGCCCCTGCCCAAGTCCAAGCCCAAGCCCAAGCCCATCATCGAGGAGGACGAGGACGATGAGGTGATTGAGAGCGAGAGCTTGAGGCGGAGGAGCAGGAGCAGCCGGGGTAAAAGAGGGGTTGTGGAGAAAGATCACAATTCGGATGGTCCACCGCCAGTTTCATCTCCGGCGCCGCCGGTTTCGGTGGAGAGCCGGATGGTGCCGCCGTTGCCACAGCATCAGGACAGCCCTTTTGACTACTTTTTCTCAGTGGAAAATATGCCGGCGTCGACGTTGGCCGACGCCGAAGAGATTGAGCGAAAGGTGTACGACGAAAGGCCGCCAACGAGAGTAGAGAGTATTGAAGAAGAGGAGGTGTTGGACGACAGTCCGAAGAGAGTGGAAAAGGATGAAGAGGAAGAGGTGGAGAGGAGTTCGAAAGTCGAGGAGGTGGTAATGGCGCCGCCGCCTGCGGTGGCGGAGGTGGTGCCCGGGGGGTCCACTGGAAATAGCCCGAAGAAGCCGAAGGCGGCAGGATCAAAGGGGACTGTGAATTTGGTGCAGATATTTGGGGAGCTTGATGACCATTTTCTCAAGGCTTCGGAGAGTGCCCATGATGTTTCCAAGATGTTGGAGGCCACGCGGCTCCACTATCACTCCAATTTTGCTGATAATCGAGGTAATCTTATGATTCTGTTGTCGGGTATTGTTATGTTCGTTGGAGTAATCTTATGATTTTTGCAGACCGAAAAAGAGTAATTCTGATGTTTGCTGGCAATTACTGTGATTACAATTGCAGGGCATATTGATCACTCTGCTAGACTGATGCGTGTTATTACATGGAATCGGTCTTTTCGAGGATTGGCGAATGTGGATGAGGGCAAGGATGACTTCGACTTGGAAGAGCACGAAACTCACGCTACCATCTTGGATAAATTGTTGGCGTGGGAGAAAAAGCTATACGATGAAGTCAAGGTACTAAAAAACTCCCATCATTTTCCTTTTTGTTTCTTTCACTGATATCAGTATACTGGTTTACATGCTACATTGTTCCACACAACTTTGTGAATCTGTCCTTGTTGTCGTTTGCTTCGGTTGTATTGTGGTCCCTTAAACTTTAGTAATGCTCTTCACTGATGTCAATATTGATTACTTGTGTGCTGAAATCGTTTGTGGGATTGGTTGGTGGATAGGCAGGTGAGCTTATGAAATTTGAGTACCAAAAGAAGGTTGCCTCGCTGAACAGGGTGAAGAAACGGGGTACTAACTCCGAAGCATTGGAGAAGGCAAAAGCAGCTGTAAGTCATCTGCATACAAGATACATTGTCGACATGCAGTCCATGGATTCAACAGTAGCAGAGATAAACTCATTACGAGACGAACAGTTGTACCCAAAACTTGTTCAGCTTGTTGAGGGGTGAGTTTTTCTTGAAGACTACATTTATTTGTTTCAGCTTTCTTACTTTTTGACGAGTTCCTGCTTTTCGACATCTTAATTTATTTATTGCATTTGATGATAGAGTAGAGAACAATAGTCAACTTGTGCATATTTTTGGGGTTGATTAGGGATTTGATAAGTGGTTAATATGAGAGGAGGAGGGGGGGGGGGGGGGGGGGTGGGATAATGAGTTGTAGGTAGATGTTGCAAATAATGAATCATAGCTACATATTTTCTCCCGAAAAAGTTCAGTAGTTACTGGATAAGTTTTTCAGAATATAGGGTGCTCAGAATTATCTTTTGAAAGAGCTATGAAGAAAAGAAAAGAACGTTAGAGTCTTTATATCCGCATTGGAATATTTGACTAGCTATGTGTGTTATGTAGAACTAGGGATCTGGACACTGATCAATTGGAATTGATTCATATTTTTTATGCTGGAAGGCATTCAACATAAGCTTTCCTTTCCTCGCAACTTATGAGTGGATGGTGCTCCAAGAGATTCTTTTATTTTGTTTTGGTTAATTACCACCAAACTGACCTTATGGGAGTTTAGATCTTTAGTGCTTGAACAGTTATACTGCTTCATGTTCAAACATAAAATTTCAAACCGCTAATAAATGACTCTTGGACTGCAGGATGGCAAGTATGTGGGAAACAATGCGAGGTCACCATAAGAAGCAATCGAATATTGCGACAGAACTCAGGTTGTTGGACCTCTCCCAATGTCCCAAGCACACAAGTGAGCATCACCATGAGCGCACGATACAGCTGTTTGGTGTTGTGCAAGGGTGGCACAGTGAGTTTGTGAAGCTTGTGAGTCAACAAAAGGAGTACATAAAGGCCCTCAACAGTTGGTTAAAACTTAATCTCATCCCCATTGAGAGCAGCTTGAAGGAGAAGGTTTCTTCCCCGCCAAGAATTCAACGGCCCCCTATTCAGGGACTCCTCCTTGCATGGCATGATAATCTTGAGAAACTTCCAGATGATGTTGCAAGAACTGCTATACACAACTTTGCTGCTGCAATCAATACTATTATGATTCACCAAGAGGAAGAAATTAAAATGAAGGAGAAGTGTGATGACACCCGGAAAGAACTTTCCCGCAAGATGAGACAGTTCCAAGAATGGTACGATAAAAATAAGGACAAGACCATTCCGGATGAAGGAGATACAGATAGGCCAGAAGGCCACACTCGAAGCGATGTGCTTGCAGAAAAGCAGTTTGCTGTGGAGATGGTGAAGAAGAGGTTAGAGGATGAGGAGGAAACATATGAACAGCTAGGCCTTCAGGTGAGAGAGAAGTCGGTAGTAAGTCTTAAAACTCGCTTGCCAGAACTCTTTAGGGCGTTGTCGGATTTCGCCTATTCTTGTTCAGAAATGTACAGAGGCTTGAGGTCCAGATCATCCCATAATCCAAGTGAGAGCTCAGCAAGAGAATAGGTTTGTTTAAATGATTTTTTCCTGCCTTTAAGTATATTTGTATCTATTACCAACTTATAAGCTTGTGCAATTTTCTTATGGGACAAAGCCCTCAAAATCATATACATAAAGTTGTTTCAATACGTACTGAGAATTGTCTCTTGGTTTTGGCCATGGGGGGATTATGTTTATATTCCTTGACTGGTTTCTTTGGAATGCTGACGAAGCGTTTCGGACAATGATGTAATATTGAGTCTCAACTTGGTATCGTCGTTCTTTCATATGGCATTGTATTATTGATTTGAGACGTCATAACGTTGGTGTTATTATTCCATCTAAGTCATTGTCCAACTATAACCTTCCAAGTTGGTGTCAGGTAACCAGTTTTGCATTAAAGAAATTTATGAGACATGGACACTTCTAGGAAGAATGTGGTTGTGTTTCTAGATACCCTTAAACTTGGTACTTTTTCTTTAAAGAATGTGGTTCCTAATAAAGGTGACACAATCTTTTCCACCTAAATTCCTTTTCCTCATGATACAAGCAATATAACTACTTTAATTTACACTATAGGAGAGGAGAATTTAAACTCGAGACGCAATGGGTTGAAAAAGGATACTAACCACCAGAACAACAAACCACCACTTGTACCCACACACCAATATTCCAAAAATACCCATAACTGTAATGTCATTAGGGGGTGTTCTTGTCTTATGTGGCAGATTGGTTTTTTGTTAATTTTGTAACGGAGGGTTGGAATTGTAAATTTCTTTTACTAATATCATCAATGGTTTAGATTTGAAGTTTAGATTTAAATGAGTAACTTGCCATTTAATACTACGGTCTAGCAGTATTCCTCTTTACTTGTAAATGAGAGGTCTTACGTTTGATTCTTGTCAAAAGCGAATTTGAACTATATTATTGCTAGCCCATTGTAAGGTTAAGACCATCCATTTTCCCTTAGTGTAGATAATATTGTTTATTCAAAAAAACAAAAAAAAAAAAACGAGTCACTTGTAAAGATAGCATATATATATTTCATTAGGGAATTGTTATTAGCGCTCTAAAAATCTCATTTTGCACCCTAAATAAATTCACTTGTGAGGAGTGTAGAATAAAATTTTTGAAGTGCTAATAAGAGTTCCCTTTCATTAAAGGCAGTGTTTTAGAATTATGGAAGATGTACTCTTTATATATATACCTTTCTTCCTTCCAAAGAAAGAATCCAGTGGTCTTAAACTGCAAAAGACAGCCAAACAGACCAGGTTGGCAAATACCTTTAGATTATCCTACTTAATAGCTTAGAACCTTTTTAAAATAGTAAAGTGAGCTAGATAACCCGTTGTAGGAAAAAGATGTATAGATGGTTGGAAACCACACACAAGCTGATGAAAAAGAATGAGGACTGCCTTTACAGTTAGTCTTACAGATGAGCTGATCCATCCAACCTAAGTTTTTTTGTAACGGCTACACTCTGCTTCATATGCTTTCGATGAACATCGGCGACATACGAATATGATTGTCAAGGCAACATTGATGTTCTGCAGAACGTATACGAATCTTATGTACAGATGTATCTTTCAATCAGTAACATGTTTGATTTCCTGGGGGCAATTTGTTGAGACTTCGACTTTGCACTTTGAAGAAAACGATGATCTTCGAGCCACAGGCAAAATGAGATTGCTCAAAAAATGTCGTCAAGTCATCCCAAGCAGCAAAATCCCATTCTTCTTCTGTCTCGTGTTTCGCTGTTTAGATTAGCTCTGGCAGGCTTTGCGGGAGCAGCTCTTGCTAATCTCTTTGCTGCATGGGTGGAAAGGAAAAGAACTGTCTAAGCGTTGTCCGAATTTCAAAAACTAAGCTAGAATGCGAAACTGTAAATGAAATTTTCCGAATGTCAAGAAGCCGTGATCCTGAGTCATTTCGAGTAATACAACCCTACACGAACAAGCAGCTCACGTCTCATATGATATGAGCCTTTGGGATCAACCTGCTATCCTAGTTCCTAGGCACTTGATATAACAGAAACATATGTTTCTTCCGGATAATAAACCTAAATTTTACCTATTTCATGGAAAAGCTCGTTAATGTTCTGCGCGGTTTTGGCTGATGTTTCCAAGAAAAACATCCCATTCTCTTGAGCAAATTGCTCCCCTTCCTGCAACCCAATTACAAGAAAAATCAGACAGTGACCTGTGATCTGTTTACAACTTTTGATTGAACAAACAGCAGAACATTTAATGTGCATTCCTAAAACAGTCATGCAGAAGGAAAGCGAAAGAGAATGGGAAATTGTGGAGAAGCTGTTGGAAGTACCTCACTCTCGACCTCCCTTTTTGCCTCCAAGTCGCACTTATTTGCAACCAATGCCATCACCAAGTTCAAATTCCCTAGAGAATGTGATAAATAATGGATCATCTTTCAAGAACAGCTCGAGATCATTCTAAAATAGCACACAATACTGATAACGAATCATTTTCGAAGTGCAACCAAAACAATCATCCCAAAACAGACTTACTACTTTAATATCTAACGTAGGATACACAGAGATGTACGCAATACAAGAGCTAAACCAGGTTGTTTCAGAATGTACTAGCTAGCCAGAGAAAAGCAATCAAAATTTTGACGGCAGAGGGCACGCGAAAGAGAGGTATCGAGGCCTGCCACAGATTTAATAATACAAGCAACACAGTTTTAGACCATGGAAGGTCACAAATAGCCCGAAAGATTCGGATGAGAATGGGAACTAAATAGGAGGTTCTGAAAAGCAAGGTTTGTTCCACCCTTTCTGCATAGGGCAACACATACGGAAACAGTACGGAACATTACTAGTCTAGTAAGTAATGTATATCACATATCTGATGAAATATTTGCAAAATATACAGAATTTTGGATTTAACTAAAGCATATTAGGAAGATTATATAATTATCATTATCTTAAGACGAGAAGAGGTAAATCATTCTTAATAATTCGACTATTCGGTTTTTACTTTTGGACACAGAGTATAGGACAGGAAAAACATGATACAAACACTGGTTTACCTTGCCTCTGCAATTCTTGAACCCATTTTTTGGCTCGAGTAAATGTCTCCTGGGGACAATGCAAAATACTAATCAGAGAACCATAGATATTCACAAGCTAATCAGAGAGAGAGGGAGAGAGAGAGAGCTGCATGCATTCAGTCTTCTAAAATGTGCAACTTTTGGTATCTTGTAAGTGGAAATTAATTCCTAGCTAAGTACCGTGCTTGAGATGTCATACACGACTACAGCCGATGCTGCACCACGATAGTACATAGGAGCCAAGCTATGGTATCGTTCTTGTCCTGCGGTGTCCCATATATCAAACTTCACAGTGGCTTCACTTAAAGACAGTATTTGAGTGAAAAAAGCTGCTCCTATCGTTGGTTCCTGCATCACAGATAAGCACCGAGGTCCTCCCTTGTGAAACACATAAATCGGGAGAAGGAAAGATTATGTCGAAGGTACAAGAGGTCAACAAAAACCTGGTTATCGAAGAACTGGCCTTTGACAAATCTTAACACCAAGCTGGTTTTCCCAGTTCCCATGTCCCCTAGAAGCACCTGAAACAGAAACATTTAAGAAATTTAGAAATAAGCCGTGTCTTTGTGAGACGATTCCACTAATATTGTTTGCACTACATGTAAATACAACTACAAAGAATGAATCAACATTTTTCTACTTCGTTCGGTGCTAATAATGTGATTACAAATGCAGATAAAAAATCCGATCCTAAAACTAAAAGACGGTCTAGAGTAACAAAATGGCACACCTAGAAATGCTACTCTGCTGGAAATCCTGACAGAGCCAACATAGCTAAATGTTTAGCTAGTAAATGAACCACCGCAAGCGTTCGAACAAGGAAGCTTTATCATTTTTATGGCAGTCTCCATAGTTTTATTGTATCAACTAGGAAATCAAAGCCGTAGAATACAGAATACCTGATATCCCATTACATCAGACCTTACAATTTACATCAAACTTATGTGGGGTTGAATCTTTCCAGTATGCAGTTGGAAGAAAGTGTGTACATATATATATATATATATATATATATATATATAATTTTGTATTCTGGGTAATATATAAATTTAGATTCTTGAGCTAAGCAATTGCAAATAGAACCCTTTCAGATTCTCATGAAAATCTCTGCACACATTAGTCTTTTGTAATGATAGATTGTAGCTGAAGGGAACAGAGGCAAAAGAATATAGAAAAAAATGCAGAAGTAAAAGAATTGGAAATAAAAGAGAGGGTAAGACATACCCACCAGTTTGGCTTGTATGATCTTGTTGCCAGGCCTCGCCATTGGAGCACTACCTTGATCAAAATTGTATCAGCTTTTGAGGGGGAGAGAGAGAGAGAGAGAAAAGCTGTTGCAATAAAAGTGACAAGAAATTTTGTGTGGATTTGCCAAGAAAACTAATAGATGAAGAAACTAGAAAGTGGACAAAGAAGAGAGAGCACTCAGACAATCTCCACAAGTAGTAGACTGGTTGTTGTATTGAGTATTGACTGGTAGTTTTATTGCACTTTGCACTTCGCCAATCTCAAATCTCATTCAATGAGAAGCAGCATTCCTTCTAGTTGACCAAAAAAAAAGAAAAAAGAAAAAGGGTGGCATGCTTTGCGGATATCTTCAATGAGGGCCGGTTAGTTTATACGAGTCCATCGAATTTAGAGAGTCTCCTTGTCGCCATAGCTGGGTTGATGATGGTATATGACTCAGTTTTATTGATCAAAACCTGAGACTCTGACACAACCACAACCTTAACAAAAAGCCTCCCTTCATTTTGCATATCTTCCAACATTTAATATTTGATAGTAATACACTAATCTAACGTTTTTTCATTAGGTTGTTATTTTGACGTATGTAATATTTGAAAGACAAATACGTTTTTATGTTTTGACATCATATTTATGTGACAATATGGTATGTAGATACTAATTTAGCATTATATTTTTCATTTGATTATTTATTGATTTAAAATATATTTTCTTTAACGGGTAACGGATCAGATCATATTACCTGTTAATATTCACATGTAAATTTCGGGTTGCGTCATATTACCTGTTTATTTTAACAAGTGTTACACGACACGATTTGTTAAGATATTAGGTATGTCACAAAAATGACACGAACACGGAAAATACGACATGAATCCTTTATGTAAAGGAATCCCCATTTTTTAGTTGTGGGACCCACTCCACATCGAACTTCAACTATTCGGATTGTCTATTTTATAAGTCTCGATTAATAGATTATCATTACAAAAATTCAATTCAATTTGAAATCATTTGCCTATTTAATTATCATGATGAAATTTCATTGTTTCTTATAAAACAAAACATTCGCTGATTTCTTGGAACTCAATTAGATTTCTTAAATCATTCCAATTTGGCTAATATCTTACAAGATGATCTATAAGGTGCAACTTGAAAAAAAAGTCAGTTTGGATCATTGAAGTTTGATTTGGTGTGAGCCTCACAATTAATTCCCATTAAATAAAAGATAAATTACATTTTACCCCCTTAGGTTTGCATCTAATTACAACTTTATACATCTTTAAAATATTTCAATAACATGTATTTATTACTATTTTATTTCAATATGATACAACCGTTAGGTCATCTCCAACCGATGGCTGACCAGAGGGTTCGTTTTAGCCCTCTAGCTCTCCAAGATTCTCCAAGATATTTCAAGATATTAATATTTTAATGAACAGTACATGGCCATATTTGCCTCCGTCTCCAACTGAGGGTCAGATGGCTCGTTTTAACCCTACCACAAAAAACCGTCTCCAACTGAAGGCCAAAGGGCCATAGGGCCAAACATAATTTATTATTTAAAAACTACAACTTAAATTCAAATCCAACGGCTAAGTGACATCAACATGACGTCAACTAACCGTTGGATTTGAATTTTTCTTTTGCTATAAATAGAATGGATATTAGGTTATAATTCATACAACTTTAAATTCAATCTATTTCAATTCAGTGTACACAGAAGAAGATTACAAACCACGAAACAGAGCGATGTCGCATGCCAATTCGGTGAACAACTACTTCAACCCCAACTCGGTGTACACAGAAGAGGATTTCAGACGTCACTTTTGGATAAAGCGTCATGTCTTCAAGCGTTTACTTCGTGATGTCTAGCAAGTCAATCCATACTTTCGACAAAAGCTGGACAGAACAGGCCGCCTTGGTTTCTCACCTCATCAGAAGGTTACTGTTGCACTTCGAATGATGGCCTATGGCTCCCCAGCTGATTCGATGGATGAAACCCATGGTATGTCTGAGTCTATATGCTTTGATACTCTTTAACAATTCTGTGACACAATTGTTCAGGTTCACAAAGACGAGTACCTCTGCGAGCCAAATTAAGAAGATCTGAATCGGCTCCTTTGCAAAGCTAAAGACCGTGGGTTTCCGAGCATGATAGGGTCATTAGACTGCATGCATTGGGATTGGAAGAACTGTCCCACCGGATGGCAAGGAGGCTTTAGTAGAAGGTCGAGAAAGCCAACTGTTGTGTTAAAAGCGGTTGCCTCATATGACACATGGATTTGGCATGCTTTCTTTGGAGTCCCTGGATCCCAAAATGACATTACAGTTCTTGGGCATTCACCCATCTTCAATAACTTGATGGAAGGTAAAACACCTCAACTTCACTAAACAACCGTCACTACAATATGGGGTATTACTTAGTAGATGACATCTACCCAAAGTGGGTGACACTTGTCCAAGCAATTCCAAACCCTAGGAATGACGCAGAAAAGTTGTTTACCTTACACCAAGAGGCATACTAGAAAGATGTTGAGAGAGCTTTCGGTATTCTACAAGCACGGTGGAAGATTATTAGCGAATCAGCAAGAGGGTGGAGTCGAGAAAATTTGGACTCCATCATGATGTCTTGCATCATATTACACAATATGATAGTGGAGGATGAGCGAGATGAGTATATTGATGGAGAGTCCAATGACGACCAAGAAGATCCAAATAGGTCAAGAATGGCTCGTGCAAAAATATATGATGGGTCTAATTTACCCTTCAATCCAAGAACTAGTAGTATCTCTATAAATGAGTACATGAGGCGCTATAGAATGATACATTCTCGTGCTACAAACAAGTACCTATAACATGATCTTGTTGCACATCTTTGGGCCAAAAGAAGCATGAAATAGACGTTTAAGTTTTATTTTATTAAATGTTTTTTAAAATATTGTTTAAGTTTCATGTTGTTAAATGTTTTTTTTATGTTGTATAATTTGTATGTTGGTTAATGTTATTTAATTTTATTTCATATTGTTTAATGTTGTTTCATGTTACTTAATTTAATTTAATGTTGTATAATGGCTTAGGAAGTTATAAGAAAAAAATATAATTTAAAAAAAATATGAAACAAATTTTGTGAAATAGAAGTTATAGGATAAAAATAAAATTTAAAATAAAATAAAGCAACTATGTGAAATAGAAGTTATAGGAAAAAATGTAATTTAAAAAAAAAATGAAACAAATTTTGTAAAATAAAAGTTATAGGAAAAAAATAAAATTAAAAAAAATATATTAAAAATAAAAGTTATAGGAAAAATTTTGTAAATAAAAAATAATAATAAAACTATAAAAAAAAAAAAAATTCAAATGCAACGGCTAGCTGACATCAGCTAGCCGTTGCATTTGAATTTTTTCTTAAGCATTCTTGTCTGTTATAACCGACAAGATTCCTAGTATTTCTAGCCAGCGAAGGAGCCAGCCCTCCAGCCTTCTAACCCTCTCCGATTCCGTGGAATCCTCTTAGATTCTAGAACCTTCTGGCCTAGTCCTCGATTGGAGATGATTTTCGAGTTATTTTCAACCCTCTGGCCCTCTGGACCCTTCGGTTAGAGATGATCTTAGTCAATTCGTTAACTTGATTGTTAATTGGTAATGTGGCAAATCTGAAACTTACTTTTGTGCTGACATGGAAGGCACATAAGCCAAAAAAACCAAAAACTTAAAACTTAAAAAAAAAAAAAAAAATTCGTTTAAGAGAAAAATAATTTAAACTTTTTATTAAAAACTGTGGACCCCACCCCCTACCAACTCCCATCCCCACTCTTCTGCCCACTCCATCCGTCTCCTCCCCCACCCATTTTTTCCTTCCCTCACCGCCAGAACCACAGCCAATTCCCCTACCACCTTCTTCTCCGGCCGAATTCGGCATTCTTTGATTTTGATAAATGTAATTTATCCAAAAACATAAAAAGAGACATCTCCATCCAAGAAAATCAACAAGCAAACTAAAACCCCAAACATTAAAGGCAAACAAAAAACCCAGAGGCCCTCGTTCTCTCTAAAAAGCCCCATTTTTTCTGCACATTTTTGGGTAAAAACTGTAAAACCAAACATGGAATGGACACAATAAGCACCATTTCTTGGATTCCAATTCACAATTCAAATTTCTAGCCATATATTCAACGACCCCAAGTAGAGGGATTTTACCAGAGAAAGCAAGAACACTAAGATGGGTGAATCGGCCTGCCTGAAGAGATCGTTCTCCCACCCTTCGGAGTGTTCCACTGAAGTCAAGGAGGTCAGTCGTCCTTCTGCAAAATTTCCCATTTCTTTGACTCTTTAAGCTTTTTGATTCATGGGTTTTTTTTGTTTTCTCGAAATCTATAATGGGTTTTGATCCGCTTGATTTCTTTTCGTCGCACTGGGTTTTGGTCCCGTCTTCTCTCTTTTTCCCGCTGCACCAGCAGCCAAGACTCATTACTGAGGAGACCAGATCTGAACCTCTGAATGGCTGATCAATCAATCCGGATCTGATGTAAATCGGGTAGCTCCACAGGACCCGTTTTGCTCGACGGCTGATCCACCACATGCGCTGAGCTCGCCATAATCCTCGACCTCTATCTCTGTAATGAATGGTGTGGTGAGAGGCTCGTGGAGGTCGATGTCGATGTGGGTGTCTTCCGCCAGTGCTCGCGGCCATGGGAGTGGCGGATTAGGGCTGGAGAATCTGGGTTGGAGAGAAGGATTTAAGTTTTAAAATAAAATTATTTTTAACGTTAATTTTTAATTGAGATTTTTTATAATTTCTTTTAATTTAATTCGCGTGGCACATATACGTGGAATCCGCGATGTTTACGTAGGCAGTGAAGACGTGAACAATTTTTTTAACGAATGTATAAATTGAAATAAATAACAAGTAAATGATGTGATTGTAATATTTTAAAAATATGATATAAAATTATAATTATATTTAAACTGAAGCAGGTAAAGTATAATTTAATCCAAAAACAAATTGAAGATATCTTCTTTTAAGGCCTCCGGACACGAATGCCAAGTTCATCTTACCTATAGGATTGTGGAGCTTAAATCGTAAGGATCCGAGTTTGTGTCGGTGGGTGGGCTTTTGGGGAAAGCTTGCAACAAGGCCTGGCCATTGTGTTGGTGGGAAAGGGATCCTTTGTAAATAAGTGGTATTATTTTCAATTCTCGTTAAAGTTAAATTTAAATTATATTATTGTTATTGGAAAGTTTAACCCTTCTTCAGTACTTTAATGAAGATAACACGTTTGCTAAAAAAAAAAAAAAAATTCCAATCTTCATAGATGCTCTAACAAAACATAAAATGAAAAGGACGGTTGAGAAATAACTAGGAAGCACCAACTCTACCCCACCTGAGTTTCCCAAACATTCAAACGAAAAGCCTCAAAAGAGCAACCAAACAAACAAACGGTACAAACCCCACAAGTCATCTTCCACTTCACGCTCCCCACCACCACCCCCATGCCCATGGCCACCCCCCGCTCAGAACCACCACCACCACCCCAACCATGCACCCCATTACTCGCCGACCAAAACTACGTCGTTCTATCACCACCATCTTGTTCTCACTCCCAACGACGGCGCACAACTATCCTAGCCACTACTCTCATACTTACACTCCTAGCCGCCACCTTCTCCGCCTTCGTTCTCTGGCCGTCCGACCCCTCCCTGAAGATCGTACGGCTTCGGCTTAACAAGGTTCAAGTCCACACGCGGCCACGAGTGACCATCGACGTGTCCATGTCGGTGACGATTAAGGTCCAGAACGTTGACGTTTACGCTATGGACTACGAGGCGCTGGAGGTGGCGGTTGGGTACAGAGGGAGGAGGCTGGGGCACGCGACGTTCCAGCAGGGTTACGTGCGGGCGCTTGGCTCGTCGTACTTGGACGCGGAGGTGGAGTTTAATGAGGTCGGGGTGTTTTCCGACGTGGTGCTCCTGCTTGAGGACTTGGCTAAGGGAACGGTGCCGTTTGACACCGTCACGGAG